>NC_089586.1:111805562-112105562 GCF_019320115.1 Miscanthus floridulus | reverse complement strand
CTGGGCGTGCTTTCTACTGTTGCCAACTTAAGAGACGTCCCCCGACACTTGATGCCTACCTAGAGGGATGCATCTTTTATTAGTGGATTAATGACGATGAAATGTTCGATTCGTTGATTATGTTGTTTCCTTATGACCCCTGAAAGAGTGTTCCATATTCAGAATTTGTTCGTGGGGTTTCGCCGCCACTGAACCCTCCGAAAATGACAAAGGCGGAGAAGGTTGACGCTACTTTGCGTCGTCTAGCCAATCCTCCTAGATGCCATTGTGGAGTGTCGACGAGACTAACTACTCCCAGCCAACATGGAGCATTCACTACCTTCTATCACTATGGATTGCTAGATTATGTGAGTTCTCATGAAAGCAATCTATCTCTAAGCTTGTGTGTGTTTTGCACATACAATGTTACACTTGGAACATGTGTTTTTTGCAAAGAGGATTCCCATCTTGTGACTTTGAGGAGTACAACTATGGACCCAAATCGCACTGGCCTTCTGAGTATGAATTTGTGGAGTTTCAAGAAGGCATTAAGCGATGGCCATGCACAAAGATGCCGGACCGTAAGTGCAAGTGTGGCATCAAGGCTCGCGAAGGAGTTGTTCCGTCTGAGCTAGGATACAGATACTACTGTGGCAATGCTTATGGAGGGCCGTCTGAGTTATGGGCGAGTTGACTGAACCAGTGAAGTTACTACATGAACATAGGCCACCGGTTTGTTTGTTCATTGCTTTGTGTTTGCTTAGGTGGGAAGGACATGCGATTGGGAGGACTTCACTGGTCGTGGAGAGTTAGTGGAGAGGCTGAAGATACATTCACCTCTCGATAAAGGCTAGAAGCGTTGGATGCGGGAGGAGAAGCAGATGGAGGTGAGGATGAGGTACGGGGTAAAGATGCCATCATGGAAGACCCATAACAGGATTTTAGAGGACTTTCCTCGAGTGACCGGTCGACCCCTGAACTATTACAATAGCGAGGACGAGTTGATGAGCTTCTGACGACGAAACAAGGAGGCCTGTGACTTTAAGGAGGTCGAGGATGCAAGGGAGATGGCCTTTTTTCACAGGCATATCTGTCGCTTATGTGAGTAATTGATTTCAAAATTTGTTTGGACTTGTGCATCTTCTTACAATTGTTGGCAATGAGACATTGTTTCCTTCTTGTAGTCCCCAATGATGCACCGAACGACGGCCATATCCCCGCACCTATGGAGGAGGACGATGACGATGACGATGACGATGACCATGACCATGACCATGACGATGACGAGGACGAGGACGATGAGTAGTGTTTCCTCTCAACTGATGCCTACAAGGTGTAGTACATATTTTGCAAATGCCAATAGTTTTGGCATTACGTACGTCTTGTAAATGGTAGATGGAGGGCTGGTACGATAGCGCTGCTTCTTTTATGCAAAGGCAGCAAGATCCGTACATATTTTGCAAATGACCTAGGGTTACCATTTGGTAGTACTTGTTCATGGTAGATGGAAGACTAGTGTTAGTAGTAGTGCTTGTATATGCTAGATGGAACACTTATGTAGATGATGATGATGATGACCTTCGAACAATGCTTCGAACTCCTTATCGTGTGTAATGCTTCGAACTCGTTATGATATGACTCATTATGGTGTGTAATGCGAACAATGTTTTGAAACCATGAAGAAAATACAATGTCAATAAGTTATGAAATAATGGACTTAGGAAACGGTTTCACAAAAATAGCGTCACTTGGAGAAAATGGCCAAGCAATTGTGTCTGGAAAAAAAACCATGAAGACAATGTCAATAAGTTATGAAATGGTGGACTTAGGAAATTGTTTCACGAAAATAGCGTCACTCGGAGGAAATGGCCAAAAATTTTGTGTTTGGAAGAAAAACATGAAGATAATTCAATTTTAAGGACGTATATTTCGAAAACATTCATGAAAGCTAGACTTGGAGGTAATGGCCGAAGCAAACAGATTTCCAGGACTGTCGCGCCAGCCAAAGTGGCCCGCCTGCTCCCTCTGGTGCCGCTCCCCTGCCGCACGAGGGAAAGGGAGAGAGAGGGTAGCAGGAGTAGCCGCTCAACTCGCCGGCGAAGCGGGCTCAGATGGCTGGGGCGGCCGGGGACGTGGGGTGGCGGCGGTGGTGGCACAGTGCCAAGGAGCGCGGAGTGAAGGAGAGGGAGAGTGAGAGAGAAAGAAAAATGAATCGGGCCAACCATGTCGTATATGACCCTGTCGCGCCAGCCTACTTGGGCCCCGTTCGCTGGTCTGAATTTTGGCTGAAACTGGCTGAAAACACTGTTCCGGCTGAATTGTTGTGAGAGAAAAACACTGTTCCGGCTGAAAAAACAAGCCGAACAAGCCAAATTTAAGACAAGCGAACGGGGCCTTGGTGCGACAACCCTATCGCGCCGGAGTCGCTGGCGCGACAAGGAGGGCCTCCAGACCGCCACGTCAGCTCCGGTCAACGATGCGTGCCACCGTGGCACCCCTTGTCGCGCCAACGCATGTGGCGCGACAAAAAAGGTCACATTTGCAAATAATTTTTTTTAGGATTAGTATTAAAATATTGTTTAAAAAGGATTAAAAAAAAGCGAAGCATGTCTGCGACGTCAGCGTCCATGCTCTAAAGATTTACTGCATACTGGTACACATCAAGTATCCCAGGTAATGGTCTAGTAGATTATTTACATCTTTTTTAACTGAGGTAGAAACACTGCCACACACACCGGAGCAGGAAGTCAGAAGTATTGTAAAGTATGCGTTGGGAAACAACGCAATTGCTTGGATGGTAACTGGCCTTTTCAATCGCCAGCGACGACGATTCCATGCATCATGCATGCGTACCCTATCGGCCTATCCCCATGAGTATATACACGGACACGTCCCATTTTCAAAAGATCGAATTTTTTTTGAAGTGATGCAAAAAAGTAACTTCCTTCGAAATACCGAAGATACGATCCCATAATATCCGGCATCAACGTACGTCGTCAAAAGCGAAAATTTAGGCACGCACGTTTGAAATGTACTCCGCGCGTACCACTAGGACGTAGTACGTAGGAGTAGGTTGAACCAAGCACGTACGTACAGTATATCTCTGACACCGTGACACAATGGCGTACGATGATACAACAACAACAGTGGTACCCGATTCATCCATTTTCACGTTCCATCTTTCGCGTGTGACAACTCGGCCACGCACGCAGACGACGACGGAGCAGTACTTCACAGAATGCCCCGCCACTTGTCATCGTCCCTTGCCTTGCCGATGCCGTGGCTCGGTAGACGGCTTGCTACCCTGGTCAACACATCATAGCCTCCTATTTAAACGGCACACACTAGCCAGTAGCCACCACTCCATTCAGCACGAGCAATAACCCTAGCTAGCTTCAGGTAGCGAGAGCGAGCGAGCCAATGGACTCCAGCTTCCTCCCTGCCGGCGCGGAGAATGGCTCGGCGGCGGGCGGCGCCAACAACGGCGTCGCTCCGCAGGCGGCGCCGCTGATCCGCGAGCAGGACCGGCTGATGCCGATCGCGAACGTGATCCGCATCATGCGGCGCGTGCTGCCGGCGCATGCCAAGATCTCGGACGACGCCAAGGAGACGATCCAGGAGTGCGTGTCCGAGTACATCAGCTTCATCACGGGGGAGGCCAACGAGCGGTGCCAGCGGGAGCAGCGCAAGACCATCACCGCCGAGGACGTGCTGTGGGCCATGAGCCGCCTCGGCTTCGACGACTACGTCGAGCCGCTCAGCGTCTACCTCCACCGCTACCGGGAGTTCGAGTTCGAGGGCGAGGCGCGGGGCGTCGGGCTCGCCCAGGGCGCCCCTCCGCGCGGCGGCGGCGACCACCCCCACCTCCTCAAGTCCCGCGGGTCCGGCTCCGGAGCCGCCATGCTACCGCACCACCACCACGATATGCAGATGCACGCCGCCATGTACGGTGGCGCCGTGCCCCCGGCGCCGGGGCCTCCGCACCACGGCGGGTTCCTCATGCCGCACCCACAGGGCGGCAGCCAGTACCTGCCTTACCCCTACGAGCCCACGTACGGCGGCGAGCACGCCATGGCCGCGTACTACGGAGGGGCCGCCGCGTACGCGCCAGGCAACGGCGGCGGGAGCGGCGACGGCAGTGGCAGCAGCGGCGGGAGCGCGTCGCACACACCGCTGGGCAGCGGCGGCTTCGAGCACCCGCACCCGTTCGCGTTCAAGTAGAGTTCGTTCAGCAAGTCATCGTCGATCTGCTGATGAGGATCTGCTGATGAGCTCCTGTACGCATGCATGTATCGGGCGCATGCGGGTCCTAATGTGTGCACTGCTATTTTAAGTTCTGTCCCCGGCTAGCAGCTTATTTTCCTTAAAATATCAGTCTCTAGTTTTTCTTAGTGGTAGTATTGTTCCATGCTTGTCAGTATGTAGTATTATGTTCGGTAACCATCGATGAAATTATTTCCTGCATGCTTTCAGATTGACTGTTCGTGTTTCTTCTGCAGTTCTGCTGCTAGCTATTCGCGCAATTATATTGTTGATTACTGTATCGTTTATTGGAAAATAAAGTACGTACAATAGTCTTCTGGAGGCTTGGAGCTAGCGGATTGTTTGTTGTACTACACTACGTAGCTGGCTAAAGTGTTTAAGGGTATATCTAAAACAACTAATAACAGAGCTATAGCGGGATATAACGGCTAAATTATATATGAACACAAATAGCCTATAGCCACAGCTATAGCGGGAGATTAAAAACAATGGTAGATACCAATATACCATACGTACGGTGGTACGGCAGCCGTATATGCGTCGTTTGAGTGTGATGCATGGTTGCCTACTTGCCTTCGTTGTCGCTGCTGCTATAGCCAATAGCCTGTGTAGGTGACGTGTTCGTGGCTTCCGACGGGAGGAAACGCGACTGCCGGCGGCGCATGTTCTAGACTCTGGACTACGTGAAAACGCCATGGGCTGGGACACCCTTGCGGGCGTGGGCGTGGGCGTGTGTCCAAGTTCCACGGGCCACGGCCAGCCGGTTGGCTTGCGCCGTTGCGCGCCAGCCGCCAGGCGTTCCAGTCGCGTGCGCGGCTGCATGCAGCGAGGCGCCCGCGACAAGTGCCGGCAATCGCGCAGCTTCCGCTGTAATTCTGCCGGCCATGCGTGTCCATGTTCAGTGCTGTTTAGTTTCTAAAATTTTGCAAATTTTTTTAAGATTTCTCGTCACATCAAATCTTTAGACACATGCATGAAACATTAAATATAAATAAAAAATAAACTAATTACATAGGTTAGACGAAATTCACGAGACGAATCTTTTAAGTCTAATTAGATTATGATTGAACACTAATTGCCAAATAACAACAAAAATGCTACAATACTATTTTCCAAAATATTTCGCCAACTAAAAAAAGGCCAATGTTCTCTCGTCCAACAACACACCGTCTTATTTTGGATCTAATTCCTACGTGGAGGCTCGCTACTTTAATGTATCGGCAGGTCTTCGTTCCGTTTCCCCTGCTCCAGTGCATGCCCTGCTCGCTGCCGCTTCGGGAACTGAATACCGCAGCTCGCCTTTTTTTTGTGAGCTCTCTCTCTCTCACTCCTCTCACACTCTGCAAGTCTGCATGTAGCTCCTTCCCTGTGCCCATCTCTCTACTGTACGCACGACCGCGTGAGGTCAGGTCTATTTTTGTTGCGGCACGGCTGCACGTACAGCCTGCGTCTGCGCGCGTGACGGGGTGTCTCCTAAACTTTATTGGTCGTCTCGTCGGATGTTTCACCGCATGTTGAAGTATTAAATATAGACTAATTATGAAACTAATTATATAGTTTGTGACTAATTTGCGAGACAAATCTTTTAAACCTAATTAGTTCATGACTTAACAATATGGTGTTACAGTGACGGATTAATTAGGTTTAATAAATTCGTCTTATGGAGGACTGACGAATTCTATAATAAATTTTTTATTAGTATCCGAACACCTCATGCGATATCTCATGTGACACCTCGTCAAATTCAGTCGTGGTATCCAAACCGTAGGTACAGCGGCAGGCCGCAGCACCCTACGCCGTGCCAAATGTTACTATACACAGTACGAAGAGCTTGGTTCCATCGTGGGCTCGTACGTTTGATTGTCAAATCTCGGAGTACCTTTCATTCAATCTTTTTTGAGACAACCAATTCATTCTATATTTTTTGAGACACGTTCTTCTGATACTGCAACGAACTACACATTCTTCTGAAAAGATGAATGACACCACCGGCCACCAGGTTGCGAGACGTTGAACGCACTGTACTAAAATGTGGCCAGTTCAAAATACACAACAAAAATTATTTTAAAATACATGAATACCAGAGAAAACGGCAAAACGCACAAGAAATCCAAAACCAATGCGGTTATGCAAAACGGTGACAAACGTGAGGTCCCCGCCACCGTTGTTTGATTCCTTGGCCTGCTTTTACTAAGAAGATCAGTTCAGAGTACAACAGAAATTATTTAAAATACATGGAATACCAGAGAACGCTCAAAATTCCAAAATCGATGCTGTTGTGAAAAATAGTGACAAAGTAGTGGTGGTGTTCACTGTTCATCAGTCCCCGCCAACGTTGTTTGATTCCTTGGCCTGCTCAGTCTGGAGCCTGGCGTCCCCGTCTGATGTCGCCTCTGCCACGGTGCCAGAGGAGTGATCCCCAGCTTCGCCGTTTTCAAGTCTAACACACTGCCTCTTGTTGGAGACATCCGTTTCTTCCTCTTCTAGCTCTTCGTCCACATCATCGTCCACCTCATCGAATCCCTTGTTCAGGTCTTCCTCAGAATGGTCTCCATCTGCATCCCCTTCGGCGGCACCACCATTGTCATCCAAGCTTCCTTTGTCCCCATCATCTCCAGTTTCAGCTTCTCCTCGCTTCCTTTGTGGAATCACATGGAAGAATGCCGTCTTCCAGTCCCCTGTTTCCACAAACTTTAACATTATCTCAAACACTTGGTTAACTGTAAGAACCTGCATGATTATTGATACACAAGAGATCAATAGTCTTAGTACAAACTACTCCAGAGAGATCAGATATTCTAATGCCAACAACTTCTTCATGAATAAAAGTAACAATTGAGATAACTAGATATCCAGACAGTTCAATGTAACTAATCTGACAACTTGTGGCAGTACCTTATAACAAGCACAAGTATAAATACATTGCTCTCACTTGTCCAGTGTTCATTCAAGTCTGAATACTCAGAATTTCAGCAAAAGGCACAACCATGGTAACTTTTCCTCTCTCTCTCTCTCTCTCTCTCTCTCTCTCTCTCTCTCTCTCTCTCTCTCTCTCTCTCTCTTTTGAAATGTTCCATATTTTAATGTGTTGTCAGACAATGCCTCATAACAAAGGAGTCTGTAAAGTACAGAAGACACCACCACAATCTATTTACATATTGGAACATTTCAAAGGCATATAATGGGTACAGAGACAAATTTGAAACAGAAGGTGATGCTTTCAGACACAAGGTTATTGAAAGTCGAGTAGTTTTTTTCCCCGTGTGAAAGGTAGAAACAGATATACACTCACCTGAGAACTTGACATTTTTAGGTAATTTCCAATAGGAAGTTTTGCAGATTGAATTCCCTGCTCAGCTGACTTTTTCAGCGTTATGCCCTTCCATCTATTTCGATCCACCAGGCCACCAATGATGTATATTTTCGACACGTCTAGATCATCAAGCACTGTCTCAGCATCTGCTGTAAGATACACAAGGTTTTCTTTACGATCTTCAAATGCTTCAATATAAGGCTTGGCCTCCTTTCAATGATCCACTTATCATACCCAGGAATTCTCTGAAGATGGGTCGCCATTTCTCCACTGCAACCTGTCAACCACAGGTGAGCTGGGTTTGCAGATCTCCCATTCACTGCATAGCAGTACATAATCTGTAACACACATCAGTTCATTTGTAAAATATTTTCTCAAGGTAATATTAAATTTTGTGCATGCAGAAGATATGGAGCAGGAGCTTGACAGAGATATTTTACAACGATATGTAATGCAGACATAGGAACTAGTGCCCTTCTCACAAACTTGCTGTAAAAAACTCAAGAGAAAAATATGGGCACAGGGCCTCTAAGAATGGCATTGGATATGGCCACAAACTCACTAATTAGTACAAATGACATTAGGTGTGGTTTTGTAAACCAATGGTGCAGTTCTCTAGCAAGTCTGCACTTTGTAGTCCGTTTACACTTTACAGCCTTTGCACAAACATTTCAATATAACGAGTTTAACAAAAGGGCATCAGTTCAATGAGTCTTGGTTACTTAGTTTACCAATATATGAGATCTTTCAAACACATTTAGTAGATAGTTCATAATTCCATATATCAAGATCGGCCAGTCGCTTCACATAAACTACTCAGTTATAGGAGAATCATACAGACTACTGATTGCCATACAACGTTTCATTGAGTTCAGACTTCAGAACATACTAACAAGAGAACGGCAATTTCACCTGCTGCGTGAGGCTGTGAATATCGTTGGGCCGCATAAGGTCCGCGAACTCGAGGTCCAGCACCACCTTCTGGCCCGCGCCCTCGGCCGCGCGCCTGAGCCGGTCAGCTCGCGCCCCGCGCTCCTCCGCCCGGCGGCCCACCCGCTCGCACCGCGTCTCCCGCCGCGCCGCCACCATCTCGGCCCGGGCCTCATCCTACGGCGCGGCGGCGAGAGCGTCCTCCCACTCACGCCTCCGCCGCTCTACGTCGGCGCGCCGGCGCTCCTTCTCCGCCGCCTTCCGGGCAGCCTTACGTTCCGCCTGCCGCTCCTGCTTCTTCCTCGCGCTCTTCGAGAGCTCCGGGGGCTTGCCCCCGTCTTCCGCTGCCAGCGTGGCTTGCTCGGTCTCCGCGTCGTCGGCCATCTCAACGCACCGCCGCCGCCGGAGCAGCCTCTGGGTTTGTAGAAGGTTTTCTGGGTTTCGTCGTTTCGACTGAGGCCCCGTTTAGTTCCACACAAAAGCCAAAAATTTTTGCCACATCGAATCTTGCGGCACATGGAGTACTAAATATAGACGAAAAAAAAACTAATTACACAGTTGGATGAGAAATCGTGAGACGAAACTTTCGAACCTAATTAATCCATAATTAGACACTAATTGCCAAATACAAACGAAAGTGTTATAGTGGCCAAAAACCCAAAATTTTTTTTTATCTAAACGCGCCCTGAGAGAGGCGACTTGACCGAAATAACCTTTGGCGGTTTTTTGGAAACCCGTGTTCTCGCGGAGATTATGACATTCAGATGGACTGGGTTAAATGCGCGACCCGTCGCGCTAATGCACGAGCGCGCGATACCCCGCAGCCCCCAGCATGCTACAACGAGACCACAGCTCCCAGACACTTTCCCTTCTCAGTTTGTGGTCCCAAGCGCAAAAGGCTAGCGCACGATGCTCTAATCCAGCTCCGTGCTGCATGTGTATTTTCTTTGAATTTCTATAATTTTTGAACGAAGTATCCGTTTTTAATTCCGTATACACGGGTTCACTAACATATGTTTCAAAAAAAATTATTTTAATAGTAATTTATGTGTAATATACGTGCTACAAGATTTATCAAAGGAGTTACTACAATATAATACTAAAGTTGCTACTCCAAAAATATAGTAAAGTTGTTACATAGTATGCACAAGTTGGGGACAAAAAATATCAAAGATGTTATACCAGGTAATACTATAGTTATACAATTTGAGGGGCAAATTATTAAAATAAACATGCATAAGCTGCCAACTCGGAGGCAAGTTATTATAACTTGCTCAAATCAGCTCCTCCTTTCCGCTCGAATCTACCGGCAACCATCCTCACTCCATCGATCCAAATCTGCTCCTTCTCTCCGTCAACTTGCTCCTCCTCCTCGCACTAAAACACATGAATGTAGGCAATAATGAAATTGACAGCCAGAAAATTAACTGAAATTGACAAAAAGGACTAAAAACTAAAGTAGAAAAAATGAAAAAATACTGCAAAATAAAAGGGAACTAAAATTACCTTAAAATGAAATTGACAAATAGAAACAAAAAACAAAAGTAGACGAAATGAAAAATAAATAAATAATTGAAACATAAAACTGAAACTAAAAAAACCAGAAACTGATTGAAATTGACAACTCTAAAACTAAAATTACAATGAAATAAAACTGAAATTGACCACCATGAAAACAAACTGAAATTAAAAAAAAACTAAAGAACACAAAATGAAAAATGAAACAAAAAACTAATATATAGGAATTAGGAAGGCATTTGAACCTAAAAGTGTGACTAAAAAATGAAATTCAAAACTCATTCAACTAAAATTAAAAGAAACAATTAAATGGAAAAAACAAATATGTGCGACTTAGGAAGACATTCAAACCTGAAACGGAAACTGAAACACATAAACTGATGAAATGAAACGCATAACTCATTAAACTGAAAGGGAGACTCAAAAAATGAAACTCATAACTCATTAAACAGAGACTAAAAGAAAAAATGAAACAAAAAAACTAATATATAGGATTTAGGAAAGCATTTGAACCTGAAAGGAAAAGTGAAACAAAAAAAGTGAAGAAATGAAACTCATAACTCATTAAACTAAAAGGGTGAATGAAAAGATTAAACTCATAAGTCATTATACTGAAACTAAAAGAAAAAATAAAATAAAAATTGTGACTCTAGGTTAAACATATTCTTGCATCACCAGACCACATGGCAGCATATGAAAAACATTGTAGCAGTCCCAAAAAACGACAAGCTGCCAACTGAGGACACACTATAACCTTTGAGCCACCAACCCGGAATCGAAAAGCCCGCTAAACTAGCTAGGACCCTTAATCAGTATGGGTGTGGTAGCACTCTGAGTCAGCGCACGGATGAATGATTATGGTATAATGTAGCTTAACTATTAATATAAATTGCTACACACTTAATACATAAGTAGCTATTATATATACAATATAAATTGCTAGTATATAAAAATTATTTTTAAACATAGGCATTGCAGGTCTACTTTTTTAGATCCCATAATACGACATAAGGAGCACAATATCGCAAACAAAATTAAATATGAACATCCTATTTTAAAAATAGGTGAATGGCCTCAGATAAATATTGCGAAAAGTTATCGTATTTTTAGAACAGACAACAGCCCAATGAAAAGCTTCCTGGGCTGGGCTGGGCTAGGCTAGCACATGTTTAGTTCACCCAAAATCCAAACTTTGGCACTATGCAAAAAGAAGATTCCCCGTCACATTAAACTTGCGGTACATGCATGGAGTAATAAATGTTGACGAAATCAAAAACTAATTGCACAATTTGGTTGTACTTTGCGAGACGAACGTTTTGAGCCTAATTAGTCAACGATTGGACAATTAGTACCGAATACAAACGAAATACTACAGTGCGCTACAGTATGAACAGTGTTTTCGGTGGCGGGCAACTAAACACGGCCATGATATTAATTTTGTGCACGTGTACTGGCCCTATTTAAGCTCACGTGATGATCCATGATTACGTGCATGTAAAAGCCTATGGGCCAGCTCACAAAAATTGAAAAGGCCGCGGGCGACAGGGGTCGCTCGCTCGACAGCGAGCGCGGCGCTCGCAATAACATTTGCGATTCAGATCCCCCCGTCTTCTTCATCCCGGAAGCATCGCTACACTTTTTTTCGTCAGAGGAGAATAAGAGGAAGCAGATCACTAGTAAGGAAAACAGCCCAAACTTCCTTGTAAAAGCGGCCCACCCAAAAGAAAGTTGAGCCCAACTATGCAATGCGTGCGGTTTGCTTCGCACAATTGACTGGCCTTAACTTCAGTTTTTCAAAAAAAAAAAAAGACTGGCCTTAACTTCAGAGTCACATACTGAGCCCGGCGGTAACTAAAAATCGAGGCTGAAACCTGAACTGCCACGCACGAATCTCTCCGCCGCGGGCTCTTACCAAGTCAAGCGGCAATCTCGGGCCGTCCACACGGGAGCCGGGAAGCTCCAATCAACGGCTCCAGGAGATCGAAGCAACGTCTCTTCTCTCCACGACTCCAACAACCCCGAGCATTTCGCACGCACGTACGCAGTCCACCACGCACTCCACCCTCCTCTTTCGCCGGCGCCTCTCCCTTCCGATCCGTCTATCCAGGTCTATATAAAACACCCTGCCCCACGCACTGGTCAGTGCTCACACGCCGCAACCTTCACTTTCTCTAGAGCTGCAGCATTCGTCCATTCGGCGAAGCTATGATCCGATCGCGTAGGGCTCCATCGATCCGCTGCATGCCAATGGAGGCCACCCTCCACTTCGTCGCCGTGTTCGCGTTCTCCTTCGCCGTCCTCGTGGCGTCGGTGTCGTCGCTGCCGCCGGCGGTGTTCACAGTCGGCGACGAGCGCGGGTGGACGGTGCCGGCGAATGGCACCGAGACGTACAACCACTGGGCCAGGAGGAACCGCGTCCAAGTCGGCGACGTCCTGAGTAATAATAAGCACACTTGGTTATTCAATCATTCATTTATTCTTGTACCGTGCCTGTAGCCTCTCTCTCTACTTTTCCGATATAATGCGCGTGTTTGATCGATGTCGCGTCGCCGGCTCGCCGCCGCGCGTTCGCGTACGTGGTCTGGTGCATGCAGGTTTCAAGTACGCCAACGACTCGGTGCTGCTGGTGTCCCACGACGACTACAAGCAGTGCAGCACGGAGACGCCGCTGAGCCGGTTCTCGAGCGGCGACACCAAGTTCAAGCTCGACCGCTACGGCCCCCTCTACTTCGTCAGCGGCGTCGCCGGCCACTGCGAGGCGGGGCAGCGGATGATCGTGCGGGTCAGGGCCCCCACCGCACTGTACGGCGCCCCCGCGGCGGCGCCGGGGATGCCGCCGACCGTCAGTGGCAGAGGCGGCGCGCCCAGGCCCAGCCCGGTCTCCTCACCCGCCGTGCCGTCGGTCGGCTCCGGTTCCGCTTCCACTGCTCCCACGCCGAGCCCGAGCCCGCTGCCGCAGGCCAGCGGTGCGTCTAGGCGCGTGCTTGGCGTCGTGTCGTCCGTTGCAGTAGGGCTTCTGGTCTTGGTTGCCAGTGCCATCACCCTGTCCGTGGTGGTTTGAACTTTGAACTTAGACGTGTGCTTTCTGTTGGTTCTTGATCCATACTTATAGTGACGTCGGTTTAGGAAGTAATGTTAGCTTTTCATTCAAGATCTAGGTGAAGTACGTCTCGGTTAGAATTGGTAGGGGCCACTGGCCAGTCGCATGCTTGTTAGGTGAAAGAACTTGTGTAATTCAATAAATGATGATTAATCTACAGTTGTCATCAACTTAATTTATTTTGTTGTGCAACCTGCGACGTAGATTTGCACCCGGAATCCCGGATTGAGCTGTTCAATTTCAGTTTTATTGGCAAATTGGCACAGGTACTACTGCATGTTACACCTCCCTAGCCACCACCGTTGGGGAGACATACGAAAAAGGAAACAGAAATATTAGCACTTGCACGTTGGGGGCAGCACGTTGGGGGCATTCTTCTGAGGCTTTCGTATTTTATCTTCTTCTTTTTTATCTTGTGCAAAAGGGCATCATAAGAGCCTGATTGGTTGTTTGTATTTATATATAACTGTTGGTGATACCCATAACCCATATTCAAACCCTACCTATCCATCCAGGTTGATAGTGAGATCAAATTTGAACAAATGACATTGCTACGTGACAATAAAAATACCGTCAAGATAGCCACCAATCCGATTCAACATTCAAGAACCAAGCATAGGATATCCTCCATCACTTCATAAGAGTGTTTGATGATTATTATTTTTAATGAGAATAATCATATGTGACAAGGCCAATATGAAGATATATTTATTCGTCGCGTATTATAACAAGACCATTTATTCACGTCGTCGAGCTTATAGCTTATGAGCCCCACTTGTTAAATATTGGAACGTATGTTTGCCTCTGAGATATTAATGATTATAAAATATATATATAATAATAAGTCTTGGAGATATTAAGAGATTTTGGTGTCTGTGCGTTATTTTTCATAGCTTGTTAATTAGAGTCCAGATCCAGGAGCTAGTTATCAAGAGGTCAAGTCTTGGAGAGAATCGTGCAAGTTGTTGGAGATAGGATTCTAATCCATCCGAATTAACAGATGCTTGACTGTCTTTGCGACTGATCTCCTGCCTCTTCCCTATATAAAGCACCCTGGCCAACCGGATGGGCACTCTGCCTGCTCGTTTCGTCGTAAACGATCGTGGATTATTTACTGCGACTGGTTGGCTGGTTTGGTGTGAGAGAAAAATAATGTTTCAGCTTATAATTCACGATCGTATAGCCCAGCCGTTCGGACTGAAACCACCGTCCGATGATTTCCCGCGCACCCATAACCCGTCTACCCCGCACTCACGTCGCCTGGCACGATGCCGATTTTCTTGGATAGAACCCGCTTATTCGGCTGGCTGGCTGGCTGGGCTGGTGCTGGCCAGCCCACTCACGCGGGCACTGTTCACATGAACAATGTCTTCCAGTCAGAATAATATTTTTCTCTCACAACAATCCAGCCGGAACAGTATTTTTGCTTATTTTTTAGGCCAGCCGAACAGCTCATAAATACTATATGAACACTCAAAAAAATCGTGGAACATCTCATTTATACTATGTGAACATTCTAAAATATATCATAGAACATCACATGTATACTTCGAGAATATTATGCGTATATCACATAATATACAAACGCGGTTGGTGCGATCTCGCAAGACTTCAAGCCCCTCCGATGTACAACTCTTGTGCTCGCAAGCACGGGGTGGCAAGAGGTATGCAAACCTCACTAAACACTAGGCATACACCTAGAGCAAGCGCATAAGCGGTGGTCTAATCAACCTAAGCACTTCGTAAAGCACCTACGCTAATCACCTGATGAAACACTAAGCACTATACAAGTGGAGATCACTAGAATGGTGTATCAACACCCTTGGTATGTTTCCTCAGCTCCACTACTCAAATGGCCGGTTGGGGGTTGTATTTATAAGCCCCACTGAGAAAGTAGCCGTTGGGGTCGAACTCCCGCGAAACTGCTACTGACCGGACGCTGAATCGTCCTGATCGGACGCGTCCGGTCGTCCCGACTGTTGCAGCCACGAACCACCGATCGAACGCTGCCAGCGTCCGGTCGCCTGCCACCGGACGCGTTCGGTCGCAGTTTCGCGCGCCTGGAACCTCTCTGTACTCGATCGGACGCTGATGCCATGCGTCCAGTCGGTTGCCGCCAGCGTCCAGTCTAGCGTCCGGTCGCCTGTCTGCTGAGCCACCGGTCCAGCGTCCGGTCCAGAGTCCGGTCGCCTCTGCGAGCTCGTTTCTTCGTGATCTTGCGTACGGCTTGGTTTCAATCTTCATGCTTGGACTTTGCTTGATATCTTGGGTCTTCACTTGTGCTTCTAAGGTCTTGCTTGAGGTGTTGATCATCGGATCATCACGTCGCCTTCGTCCAAGTCACGTCTTGCACCCTATTAGACTACAAAACAAACACTTGCAAATTCATTAGTCCAATTTGGTTGTGTTGGTCATCAAACACCGAAATCCAAAGTAAATGGGTCAAGGGTCCATTTTCCTTACAATCTTCCCCTTTTTGGTGATTGATGCCAACACGACCAAAGCAAGCAAATAACAAAATTTTTAATTTAAAAACTATCTACTTGCTAGGATGCAATGCAAGGGGCAAGGTTTTATGATGCTAAGAGATACTACATGAAAGACTATGATACCAATTGAAGACCTAGCTTGCCCTTGCAAATGTCTCCATGTGGCATTATGGATTAAAGTCTTGCTTCTTATAAATTCTCCTCCTTACTTAGACTTAATCCATAATCCACTATCCTCCCTTTCTCGAACCATTATCATTTGTAGACATTAACTTAATGCTTGCCTTTGGTCCTCCAAATTCTCCCCCTTTGGCATCAAACACCGAAAAGGAAGACATTAGTAGCACAAAGGAGGGTCAAACTTTGTGATCCTTTGTATGTAGAATTGGATAGATCACAAAATTTGACTCTCACATTATATAGACTAAGCTCCCTGTAACAGAACCGACCAATTATATGAAATTAAGTAAGAAAATCATCCGCCAGAGCAGACGATTTAGCAAACTTAAGCCCGTATAACCCGGTAGTCCGTGAAATCACGAAGGATTTCAAACCAACTTCCGTTCCAGCCAAGATCGTAATAAGTTTAGCGGTCACCATCATATATTACATAAAAGTTCACAATCTCAGATACATCAGAGTTTCAACATAGTTATTACAAAACCAGTTCAAATAAAAGTAGCGGAAGTCATTTGTTCAAACCACACACACACTCACGCGGAGTTTAAATATAGTGCCAGCGAATGATCATCTCCGACAAAAGCATCAGACGAGACGTAAGGAATGACCATGCCCATGGTCCTAAGCATCACCCATCGCAGGGTACAGGCAGTTGATACAGTAGCCGTAATACATCTGCCCATCTGCAACAAGTGGGAATAAACCCTGAGTATGAGAAGGTACTCAGCTAGACTTACCCGACATAACCAAAAATAAATGACACCAAGGATTATGAAGGGCTTTATAGTAGGGTAGCTGACTCATTTGCAAAAAGGAGCATTTTTAGCATTTCGAGAACCTTTAGAAAAGCATGTTTGCCAAGTTAATTATTATTAACCTGTCGACTAGATTTGCACCTATACTAGAGTTAAACATGTGATTAAGCAGATAATGATAACCAATGATCATTAAACAACTTCCATACTGTCATATTCATTATAACTGTCCAAGTGTTCCATAACAATTACTAGGATGAAGTAACTCAAGTCAAGTGCTCACTATCCAGGAGCGATGGCGATTCGAATCGTTTCCTAACCAGCTGGTGATTTGTTCCTTACATAAACCTCACTCACCCGCTAAAGTGAGATATTGATCACCGAGTCAACTTTCCAGGAATCTCGAGTTTGCCAGGAACCACATGTACCCGGGGGCCGACCGACTGCACTTTGGTCTTATCATCCCGCCCCCGTGTCCTACCACACCTGCTCCGGCATAGTGCGTTGCGGGCAATCTACTCGGCCCAAAAAATCTCCCAGCTTCGCGGTCGGAAGGTACTTTATCCGGCCAGCTAAATGTAAGGCATACGTTCAACATGACTCGAGGCCCAACAACGGTCGGTCCTTAATCGACATAGACGGAAACACTACAGTCCAAAACTCTACAAGTCTCCGTCCGGTCTCAACTTCATTTCACACTTAGTTATACCATGACTTCATAGTCATCCAAGCAGATCCAGGTAACCACCTATAGCTCGCAGGTGACAGGAAATCACCTGACTTCTACCGGTCTAAGCCAGCTAAGCATTGACTCGACTATGGATACCAGGGTAATAAGGATATAGTATAACAAAGGTAGACAAAGTATAATGCAGCAACGGTTGCAATTAACTCCTGAACGTAATGCATCAATTAAGTAAAGCATTTAATTAAATCATTGTAAACCAGGAGAAAAATGCTCCGGGGCTTGCCTCTCTCGAAGGAGCTCGGACGGTGATCGGGGCACTCCGGAAGTTCCTCAACGTCCTCCTCGTCGGCTTCTGGCACTTCCTGCTGCTGCACCTCGAGCTGCTCCTCGGGCTCCTCGGGTATGACGACTGGGTTCTCGGTTTGTGATCCTATATGATGCAATGCGCGTAAGTGATTATGCAAATGGTGCATCGAAGGAGATGAATGCAATGGATATGTTTAAATGCAAGGTAGTCAACATCATCCAAGAAACTATACTACAAGCACATGTCATCTACTGCATTCTCTTCTACTACTAATATGTTTAAGTCAACACCCTTATCAAATGCTTCAAAGATACACCAAAGCTATTATTATTAACTAATCTTGTATTAAAGAGAATTATTTTATTTCCTTTTAAACTAGGGCTACAACAACAATCTATATTTCTGATGCTTATAAAAATCTGAGAAAATTACAGTAGCATAATACTACCCTAAACAGACTACCATAAAAATTTCATGGCATTTGGATAAGTAAACTATCCTACACAAAAATGACAAGCTATAGCATAAAAATGAGCATGAAATTACTTTGTACTATGAAAAGTGTCAAACAACAGATTGAGTATTTTTCCTATGTTCTTTATAGCATATAATCACTGTACAAAAATTATCATATGCATGTTTTATGCAACTTTGGCTCTTTAGCAAAAATAACAAAAGTCAGCCATTAAAGGCACTTGAACTACACCTCCTAATTCTTCTACAAGACATGCATGGAATATATTTTTCACAGAAAGTAAATCACTCAAGGAAACTAACAAAACTGGAACCATATTTTTCTGAGGTATATTCTATTTACTAGACATTTTCTCAGAAATCAGCATTTATTTACTTTAAATAAAGCTACACATAAAAGTATCACAAACTTGACATGCAGTATTTTTAACAGATAGATCTAGTCACAAGAAGCATAACAAAATTTGTTTCATACATTTTGGAGCAACACAAATTGAGATATACATTTACTAAGCATTTGAATCAATTTTTGAAACCATTTCTAAAACCCTTTTCCTTAAAACGAAAAACCAGCGAATGCAAACGTTGGGTGCACCCGGTGCTGTGCACCCGGGGTTTCCCTCGGTCACTGTAGCTGGGCCCCGCATGCCAGACGGGCCCGCGTGACAGCGACACAGAACAGGGGAGGCGGCTCTGCGCTACGCGGCTCGGCGCTATCTCACCGGCGACGAGCATTCCGGCGAGGCCGAGGTCACCAGCGTGCCCTACTCAACAATGCACAACGATTGGGGTAGGTGATGGGAGAGTGGAGCCATCGGAGGTAGCCCGCCGATGCGCATGGCGGCACGGTGGAGGAGCCCGGCGATGCGCCGACCATCTCCGGCATGCAGAGGCCAGGCTAGGCTTGAATCAAGCACTAGGGCACACTGGGGAACAAGAAGGGAGAGAGCGGAGGGGATGAGGTACTCCAGGTGGGGCTGGCCATGGAGCACCCCAACTCCGTCGAGGTTGCGACGGCGCGGAAACACCAAAAATGGCCTCACCTGAGGTCGGTGGACTGCACAGAGGTGGCGAGGAGCTAGTGGAGGTCTCAGCGGAGCTGCGTAAGTGACGGAGCGAGGCGAGGTACGGTGGTGCTTACGCGGGAGCTTGTTGGAGCTCACAGCGGTAATGGCGGAGGAGCGCGCTCGGCTCGGAGTGGACTGATAAGCCAGCTGCGGGGCGCGTGGCGTCTTCGTGGTGGCGATGGCCTGACCGGTGGGGGCAGCGACGGCGTACGGCCACCACTTGGCCGCCGCGGCCTGACGATGTCGGCCAGCTGGCCGGCCTGAACCGTCCATCAGAGACCGCCGAGACCGACTGACAGCGCTTTTTCGTTGCTTCCAAACTCCAAAACGGTGGCGAGTTAGCAATTTCTCCTTGAAGCAAAGTTGTAGATCTACAATAGGGCTACAATTGTCCTATAGAAATCCTAAGCTAATTCGCAAAGGACAGAGAGTAAATTCATGCCAAAGTCGTGTTCATGAAACTGAAAAATGGAGTTTTGTACTTAGAAAATTTCTAAGTGTTGAAACCAACCCAAATTCTGACTTGTGGGACCATTTTGAGCATGTTGTGCACATTTTCATGACTTGGTCACAAAAATACTTTTTGTTCCTCATATAATTTGCTACAACTTTGTTTTAGGTTGCTCAGACATGCAAACATTCTAAGTGGTACTTTTTGAACAGTCAAACCAAAAAGTCCTAGGGTCAAAACAAGTCAAACCATGATTTGAAATCTTAATTGGGCAAAATGATCAACATGAACATTGTTCCTAATGACTTTCTAAGCATAGCTAAGATGTTTAACAATATATTTAGCTATACCACACATTGGTCATACAATAATCAAGCACTAAAGGTACTGAAATGATGAAAAACACTTGAAATGATACTCTTGTTTCATAATCATGTTTCACATGTTTCAAGGCGATGTTTCAATTGTTATTCACATGATTACGCATGTATGATTTGGATGCTTGATGATGCATGATATGCGTGATTTGCAGTGCCTAAATGCAGGCATAACACCGGGGTGTTACACTCCCCCTAAATAAATACATACATATGATAGAAGGCAAATCATATGCATAATTGGGAAATTATTGCACAAAGGAGTTTAATCTATATAATGCATGGAGAAAGCATATAAATATCAAAATGAAGTCAACATGATGATACTAAATGAAGAATGATGCTTAACTTTGGGGACTCCAATTTCCTTACAATGAGACTACTACACATGTGATAGGTTTGAAAAGTTGATACCATTTTAAAAAGTGTTAGTCTTAAAGCATCCAAGTCGTAGAAATACTCCCCCTAAATATGTGCACACAAATATAGAATACATTGTAGAAATCATGCACATTGATTTTAGAATAAAAAATACTACTTGAAAGATGACATCTCATGAATGTGAGAATCATTTTCAAAAAGATATCCAGGAGAGATTATCTACAATTTGGACTTTGGCACATATTAGATGAACAAAAGTAAGACAAGCTATGTGCCGTGCTTGTAAGCAATTTTAAACCATGTAGGTTTGCTCCAAGGGTAAAAAAAATGAGACCGAGCAATCCTACCATAAGATATACCTAGTGTATGCATGATAAAAGATATAAGCATGCAAAAGCAAACCTAGGCATGAAAAGTAACTAGATGCTTAAAGATATCAATTGTAGGAAAAACTAATTGCAAGATATACCAATTTAAAAGCAATAACATCTAGTTACCTAACATGGGAAGGGGAATTTGGGTCCATAGTATTCACTAACACACTTAGAAATGATTTTGTCCATCATGATGCACCCCATGAAATGCACCCATACTTTGCCAAGTCTCCAAATTCCCCGAGGTCCAACAGACTTCTTACTTCCCTTTCAGAATCCAAACCTTCTTGGTGCTCTTCATGTTGAAAATGATTTTCTTTGGCACCAAAAAGCGTTTGACCCCATTGTTTGCTTGCTTGTTCACCTTGATGGCCACCACCTTATCATTTTTCTTCTTTTTCAAGAGATAAGGTGTGGAGGCTTTCTTGTCCACCTTGTTGGTGTAGGTGTTGGAGAGCTTGCTTGTTTGCTTTTTCTCTTTCTTCTTTTCTCCTCCCCCATTCTTCACCTTGCACTCATAGGACTTGTGGCCTTCCTTGTGGCATACGTAGCAAACCATGGTTTGTCCTTCATCAAGCTTCTTCACTCCCTTGATGGTGTTATCTTGATGAAGTTGGGTTTGCTTCGCCTTGCCTTTCACTTGAGTCAAGTCCTTGGTGAGGTAAACTACTTCTTGCTTGAGTTTCTCATTCTCCTTTACAACCTCTTGTGTGCATGTATCTACAATCACTTTCTCAACACAAGCTTGGTTGCACAAGGGTAAGTCTAAATATAAATCATTGCAAGAAGTAGAGGCATCCTTTTTAATTATGTCATTTCTTTTAGATGCCTTGGTGGGGGTATTTTTGATGGCCTCAAGATTAGCAACTTTATTTGTTAGCTCATCATAATGCTTGCACATGATTTCCATTTTAGCAAGCAAACTTTGATAATCATTTTGTGAGCTAGCTAACTTTTCTTTTAATTTTTCATTTTTCTTTTCAAGTTGCTTATCATTAATTGTGCATGCACTCGTTGTTGCACTAGCCTCAAGTTGCTCAATTTTAGTAGATAGTTCAACATTGAGATTTGCAAAGTTTTTATATTGTTCAAGTAAATTCTTATATGCTTCTTGTGAACTACCTAGCTCTTCTTTTAAAATTTTGAGCTTCTTTTGTTGACTAGTGCAAACTTTAGCATATTTAAGATTTTGTTGCACAATTGTATTGTAAGAAGGTAAATCATCATCACTATCACTCTCATTAGAGGATGAGCTTTCGTTACCTCGTGCCATAAGGCACACACGAGAAGAGCTTGATGATGAGTGTTTGCGTCCTCGCCTCTTGTGATGGTCTTCTTCACTTGAAGAATCATCCCATGATTTTATTGATGTGAGGGCTTTGTTCTTGCACGCCTTCTTCTTTGTCTTGGGTGTGGGCTTGTTTGGACAAACTTCCATAAAGTGCCCCACCTCGCCACATCCATAGCATCCTCTCTTTCTTTGCTCGTTTCTTTGATTGGTGAAAATGAGGTCTTGGATTTGGATGGGCACACCCTTGACATTGAGCTTTTGGATCATCTTCTCCACCTTGTTGATAAGTTTGATTGATTCTTCATCAAGGTCGAAGGTGGAGGAGGAAGATTGATCATCACTTGATTCTTCTTCTTCATCATCATCATCCTCATCTTCATCTTCACTTGAGGAACTTGAGCTTGAGCTTGTCTCAACTTTCTTGCCCTTCATCTTCTTTTTCTCGCTACATGTGAGAGCTTTGCCTTTGCTCGATGAAGAGGCTTCTTCTTGACCCATCTTGCGTGACATTTCAAATGCCACTATCTTGCCAATGACAATGCCCCGGGTCATGGTGCTCAAGTCCTCCATATTGTGAAGGATGGTGATGATGCTTGAATATTTCTTTTGTGGTAGCACGGAGATGATCTTCCTCACAATGTCCGCATCATCTAGCTTTAATAATCCTATAGAGTGGAGCTCATTGATAATTAGATTCAATCGAGAATACATATCATGAACAAGCTCATCTTCATTCATTGTAAAGGAATCATAATTTTGCTTAGCTAGACAATGTTTTTGCTCACGGACATTACTTGTGCCATCATGGAGCTCTTGGAGTTTTAACCAAATTTCATGTGCCGTATTTAAAGTAAATACTTGGTTAAAAACATCCATGCTAAAAGATTCAAACAAGCAATTTTTAGCTCTAGCATTAAAATGTAATTCTTTTTCATCACTCTTCGTGGGTTTTTCGGGATTCTTAATGGATTTCATTCCATCGCGAGTGACTCTCCATACACCTAAATCAACCGCCTCAAGATGGCAAGCCATTCTAGCCTTATAATAGAGGAAGTTAGTGCCGTCAAATTGTAGAGGCCTAGCGGTATCCATCCCAACCACTCTAATTAGCGTCGGCTCAACGGCGGTTAAGCCAAAGGTCCAAATATGAGCCAACCGGCTCTGATACCACTTGTAGGACACTTGGACGCCTAAGAGGGGGGTGAATTAGGCAACTTAAAATTCTAACTCCAAACTATGGCATCTTTTTCTACCTCTAGCAAAACCTATGCAAAAGATAATCTATCTAGATGTGCAACTATGGTTTTGCTAGTGTGTTGCTATCTCTACCGCAAATGATAATAAAATGATCAATGTAAATGCGGAAGCTTAAAGAGCAAGGTAAAGATATGCAAACTCCCGTCGACGACTCTGGTATTTTTACTGAGGTATTGAGAAGCGCGCAAGCTTCCCCCTAGTCCTCGTTGGAGCCCCTCGCAAGGAATCTTTTGCAAGGGCCAAGCTCCCGGTCGGGTAACTCCATGGATAGCCTTGGGCCTTCCCCACGCGCAAGTGGGTCTCCGACGTGCCTTCCGGCAAGCCTCTCCTGGATGCTCCCCGCCGTCTTCACTATCAAGCTTCCGGCCAAAATGCCGCGGGCCTTGTTCCCTTCGGTACACGGTGGCGGCCGCACCACAAACGCGGTTGGTGCGATCTCACAAGACTTCAAGCCCCTCCGATGTACAACTCTTGTGCTCGTAAGCACGGGGTGGCAAGAGGTATGCAAACCTCACTAAACACTAGGCATACACCTAGAGCAAGCGCATAAGCGGTGGTCTAATCAACCTAAGCACTTCGCAAAGCACCTACGCTAATCACCTGATGAAACACTAAGCACTATGTAAGTGGAGATCACTAGAATGGTGTATCAACACCCTTGGTATGTTTCCTCAGCTCCACTACTCAAATGGCCGGTCGGGGGTTGTATTTATAAGCCCCACTGAGAAAGTAGCCGTTGGGGTCGAACTCCCGCAAAACTGCTACTGACCGGACGCTGAATCGTCCTGATCGGACGTGTCCGGTCGTCCCGACCGTTGCAGCCGCGAACCACCGATCGGACGCTGCCAGCGTCTGGTCGCCTGCCACCGGACGCGTCCGGTCGTAGTTTCACGCGCCTAGAACCTCTCTGTACTCGATCAGACGCTGATGCCCTGTGTCTGGTCGGTTGCCGTCAGCGTCCGGTCTAGCGTCCGGTCGCCTATCTGCTGAGCCACCGGTCCAGCGTCCGGTCACGCTTCCAGCGTCCGGTCCAGAGTCCGGTCGCCTCTGCGAGCTCGTTTCTTCGCGATCTTGCGTATGGCTTGGTTCCAATCTTCATGCTTGGACTTTGCTTGATATCTTGGGTCTTCACTTGTGCTTCTAAGGTCTTGCTTGAGGTGTTGATCATCGGATCATCACGTCGTCTTCGTCCAAGTCACGTCTTGCACCCTATTGGATTACAAAACAAACACTTGCAAATTCATTAGTCCAATTTGGTTGTGTTGGTCATCAAACACCAAAATCCAAAGTAAATGGGCCAAGGGTCCATTTTCCTTACAACATGTGTGCTATCTGAACATCACGAAATACATCTTAGAACATCACATGTATACCATATGAAAATAAGAAAAAATACGTCTAGAACATCACATATATACTATGCGAACATCACAAAATATAACACAGAACATCACATGTATACTATGTGAACATCACAAAATACATCATAGAACATCACATGTATACTATGTGAACATCGCATGTATATTATGTGAATATCATATGTACGTGAACATCAAATGTATATCATGTGAACACCACAAAATATATCATAGAACATCACATTTATGCTATGTGAACATCTCAAAGTACACTTGTGAATATCACATTTATGCTATGTGAACATCTCTAAATATACTAGAGAACATCAATGTAGACTACCCCAAACGTCACATGTATAATCAAGAATACAAGAAATCAGAAAAGAAAAACATAAAAATAAAAGAAATAACATAATTTAAATAATTAATTATAGTAAATAAAAGAAGAAACAGATGAATAAGCTAAATATAAATATAAAAATAATAAAATATAGAACGAAATATAAGGGGAAATAAAACTAATAACAAAGAAAATAAAAATACATACAAAATATGAATAACAAAAGATAAATATATAGATACTAAATAAATAAATAACTAAAAGATAAAAGAATAAAATAAATAAAATACAGAAAAAAGTTCATATATAGAGTAAATGAAAGAAAGAAAGGAAGAAAAATAGAGAAGAATATAAATAAAACAATTGACTAGATTAAAATAAAAAAAAAGAAAAATAAAATACTAAAAGATGAAAAGAAAAAAATACCACAAAAAACAAAAGAGAAAAAATAAAATAAAAACGAAAAAAAGAACGACAAAGAAATTGTAACATCACACAACTAGTAGGTGAATATAAGAGAGAAATAAGAAAAGGAAAAAAGAAAATAAAGAAAAGGAAAAAAAAGAAAAGAAAAAGAAAGAAAGAAAGAAAGAAAGAAAGAAAGAAAAAAAATAAACTAACGTAGCAGCCTGCCGGATTTAAGAAAAGAAGAAATATAAAAAAGAAAAAAAGAGAAGCTAAGTAACAGCCTGCGGAGAGCTAAGAGAAATATAAAAGTAATCAGGGGAAAAAAAAAGAGAAACTGGACGCTGTGCGCTTCGTGGGCTGGCTGCCTCCGTTGCTGGACCGTGTTTATTCCGTAGACTCGGCAACAGACGCGGGACTGTACGCGGGAAACATCGGCGACCGCGCGCGGGAAACATCTACGCGGGAAACATCGGCGCTGTGCTCCGGTCCGATCGTTCGGACCGGAAGATTCCACAACAGGATTGGGGTTCCGCTCATACACGAACACGATCACGCATCCGCGCGCGCGGAGGTCAAAGCTGCTATGACTAGACCGTACGCCGCGCGCGCGGACGGGACGTGACGCGTTTTTGAACAGTTGCTGGGGAGGGGAGGGCCCGGTCCTCCGCTCGCGCTCCTCTGCTTCGCCGCCCGGTCTTCCGCCGTCTCCCACATGCCCTGCGGCCACTGCCGCCAGTTCCTCAGGCCGAGGGTCCTGCGCTGCCCCCCAGCGCCCCCTCCGCCCCCCGCCCCCCGCCCCTGGCGCACGGGAGCTCTTCCGCTTCCCCTGACACGAAGCTGGCGCACGGGCCTAGATCTGAAGCCTGCGGGTCAAGAAGCTGACGCGAAGAGCTTCGGAGCTCAGGAACCATGGCGACAGACACGGAGACCTTCGCCTTTCAGGCCGAGATTAACCAGCTGCTCTCCCTCATCATCAACACCTTCTATTCCAACAAGGAGATTTTCCTCCGTGAGCTCATCTCAAACTCGTCTGATGTAAGCTGCCCCCATCCTTCTCGAAATCTCAGTACACCTGTGCGTTACTGTATTAGATTTTGTGTATCCTTAAGGTTTGATCTGAGCATTGCGAGATGATGTAGTTTGATCTGAGCATTGCCAGATGATGTGCGGGCTTTTCGGTAGCGATCCAAATCTGTCCGGTTCGCGAGTTCTGAGCGATTGATTCTGTTTCTCTGCAGTCTAAGTTGGTTCGTGTTTTGTTTTGATTTTTGCAGGCATTGGACAAGATCAGGCTCGAGAGTCTCACGGACAAGACCAAGCTGGATGCGCAATCGGAGCTGTTCATCCACACTGTCCCTGACAAGGCCTCCAACACTCTCTCCTTACTCTCCTCTGATTCGCGCATGCCCCGCCGCCCGGAATCGGCCACGCCGGCCATGGCGCTCACCACTTGTTCGACGAATTGCTTCAAAGGCGGGTGACTCTATCAAGTTAAACCAGCTACCAAAATAAACTAGATGCTAGCCTTGCTGGAGACAGATTTAGGCTAGGCTGGCTTATTTCCCACACACCCTATTGCCTTCGGTTGCACGCTCAAGTCGCTGCGCCCAAACATCTTTCCTGCAGGGCGGCCGTCGCGCCGCTGCACCTATGCATCTGCTCTGAGTTGGAGAACCACGACACCGTCAACAGCATGGCAACACATGCTTCCTTACTAGCCATAGAGATGGCTATTTTATTTTCCGATCTGGATAGCAAAGCGCCTGATGGCGGCTACATATCTCTGATCGTCAGTCGTCACCATGGGAACCTGAATGCATGTTTATGATCCATGTACCGCATGAGGCCACGAACTAGCTTATTACATCGATACGACATGGGTGTCCCCGCGTTTGCAAGTTGCATTGGTTACCTGCGTTACGTGCTGTCGGTCCGCTACTCTTGTTTTACACTTATCGTTGAGCAATTAGCATTTTGTGCACATTTTGTAGTATATGAATTTTCTTTCAGGTCAAACTAAATCACTTACGTTCTATATTATTGTCAAAACGCCAGCGAAACCTAACTAGAAATTTGCAGACATGCATGTGTGCATATGAGCGCAATTCTAAATGATTAAGAGACATGCGTCGCTGTAGTGTTGTACTTTTGTTTGCGGCCGGGTATGTATATGTATATATATATTGTTCTAGTCCAGCAAGCAGCAAGTAAGTGGTATGTGTATATAGCTACAACAACGAAGTAAATAGATTCGTGTATGCGTGCGGGCGGAGATTGTTGCGACTTGCGAGGCGGTGGCAAAATCTTGTAAGGGTCCGTTTGGGTGGTATTTTAAAATCTAGATTCTAAATAAAAATAATCATCCTCTAGAATCCTAATATGTTTGGAAGAGATTTTTAGGATTCTGAGATTGTTTTATCTATATTCTTATAATCGATAGGTTTCTAAACTGGGACTAAAGTTTAATCCCTGTCACGTTGGACGGTTGGATGCTAATTAGAAGGACTAAATATAAATTAAATATAAAACTAATTATACAGATGAAGACTAATTTACGAGAAAAATCTATTAACCCTGATTAATCCATCATTAACATATGTTTACTATAGCACTATCAACCTGTTCGCTCGGTCGTATTTGACTTATAAGACATGACTTATCAACCAACGAACAATATTTTTCTCTCACACCAAACCAGTCAACAGTACTTTCAGGCATGGCTTATAAGTCAAACCAGCTCAAACGAACATGGCGTATATTATCAAATCATAGAGACTTAATAGATTTATCTCGCAAATTAGTATACATTTATGCAATTAGTTTTGTAATTAGTCTAAATTTAATACTTATCAAACATCCAATATAACCAAAACAACCCCTAGATCTAAAAATTGTTAGCAAGACTGCGATCAAGCTTCATGTTCCACGCCCTGGGAGCTTGACAGAGCTCGTACAATGCCTTCTTTAGCTTCAACACCTTGCCTTCATGCCCGGCAGCAGTGAAACCCAACGGCTGCCGGACATAAACCTCCTCCTTGAGCTCCCCATTGAGGAAAGCCAACTTGACATCCATGTGATGTACAAGCCAATTCTCCTGCGCCGCCATTGCAAGAAGGGTTTAGATTGATTCCATTCGAGCAACAGGAGCGAATACCTCATCGAAATCAATCCCGTGCTGCTGAACATAGCCCTTCGCCACGAGCCAGGCTTTGTGCTAGATGATCTCCCCTTGTTCATTGCACTTGAGCTTGAAAACCCACTTGAGGTCGATCAGGTGATGGCCTTAGGGCAGATTAGTGAGCACCCAGGTGTCATTCTCCTCGATGGACGCCATCTCTTCCATCATGGCCTTCCTCCAGTGCTCGTCACCATGTGCGTCTTCGAACGTGGTGGGTTCATCGTCCATGGTGAGCATGAGCTCACCGTCCATCTCCTATTCAGCAAGTACTGGGGTAGCCACCAGTCCTAGAACATTCTCCAGTGTTCTAAACCGCAGCGGTACCTCATCGTCGTGCTCGCCGTCGAGGTCCGGGTCACCAGAGGGAGGTGACGCAAACTCCACAGCTGGGACCGATGTAGGGGACGTAGGTGTTGCTGGTCCGCTGCCTCCATGTGCGCCTGCTGGTGAGCCCACGCTCGACGCCGCCGTTGGCGTACCCGACGTTGCCGGTGTTCCACCTTATGATCTAGTCGAGTGCACTGGACTTCCCCCGAGCGGGCCGTCTGGCGCACCATCTTCCTACAACTCCATGGGATCACCACGGTGAACCATCACCGTCATGTTCTCGACGTGGAATGGTTTTGAGTTCGCCGTGTGCTCACCGTCGTCGAGCTCGCCCTAGTTCCATGGCCTGCCTTCATCGAACACGGCATCACGGGATGTGTGGACGTGATCGGTGTTCGGGTTGTAGAATCTGTATGCCTTGGATCTAGGTTCATAACTGATGAACACCATTGGCGTGGAGCGATCATCGAGTTTGCTCCGGTGTCCACCGGTGGCCTTGACATGTGCAACGCAGCCAAAAACACAGAAGAAGTGCACATGAGGCTTAGAACCATACCATGCTTCAAACGGCGTCATGCCTTCAACACTCCGTGTCGGCGATCTGTTCAGGATGAAGACCGCAATCATGACCGCCTCCCCCCAGAACTTGCTAGGCACCCGCATTGCCTTGAGCATGCTCCGCGCCATGCCCAGCACAGTTTAGTTCCGGCATTCCACCACTCCATTTTGTTGCGGAGTGTCGGGCACCGTGAGGTGTCGCTGGACACCATGCTCGGCGTAGTAGTCGTTGAAGGTGCGTGCCGTGAACTCGCCACCACAATCAGTGCGGAGAGTCTCGAGGCACCATCCTATCTCTGTTTCTGCCCAGTCCTGGAGCTGAACGATGGCCGCCACAGCTTGATCCTTCGACGTGAGGAGCACAAGCCACATGAATATGCTTTTGTCATCGACGGCGAGCAGAAACATGCGCTTGCCACCCAGCGCCTCCAGAGTGATAGGCCCACACAGGTTAGCATGCACCAACTCTAGAAGATGAGCTACACGGTACCTGCTCGACGTTGGAAACAGCCATCGCCATTGCTTCCCAGCTAGACAGCTCTCACACACTTGATCAACGTGCTCATCTGGTGGCAGCCCGCGCACCAGTCCTCTCTTCGACAACGCCCTTAGCCCCTGGAACCCAAGGTGCCCAAATCTGGCGTGCCACTGCCAGGCAACCTCCGAGCTCCGAGTGGCGAGGCAGACGGGCCTATCGATGTCAAGGTTTAGGACATAGAGCCGACTCACCATCCTCTTCACCTTCGCTAGGAGTCTCCTTTGCTGGTCCTAGATCCTCAGCACTCCATGCTCGATGAGGATCTTGTAGTCATCTTCATCGAGTTGCCCCAAACTAACAATGTTCGCTGTTAGCTTGGGAATGTAGTACACGCCGGCGAGCACCTCGTGGTCACTGTTCTTGCACTTGAAGAGGATGGTCCCGCGGCCCTCAATGGCCACGACCGAGCCGTCTCCGAAATGGATGGTTCCTCGCACGTCGGTGTCAATGTTGGAGAAGGCACCACGCTCCCCCATCATGTGATTTGTTGCCTTGGTGTCAAGGATCCACCGAGTGGACCCACCACTGCCCTTATCGCTGAACTGGACGAACAACTTGTTCTCCTCCAGGTGGATGCGCTCCTGGCGTGTTGGTGATGATGTCGCAGCTCCGGCTGTGGCCAGAGCAACATGAACGATGGGGTCGGCTGCGTGCACGACGAGGAGGACCTCCTCCTCCTCGAAAGTCCACCGGGTGCAGCCTCCCCCTTCGAGCCAAACGGGTAGCTGCTCGGGTGTCGCTAGTGGCTCAGGATCCGATGGCGAGCATGTTGAGGCCGAGTCGATGTAGAGCGACGTCACCCCCATCATCAGCCTGGCCTCTGGCTCCTCCTCCGCCTAGGCAACGTGCGCTTGCTCATCGCATTTCTTTTTGAGGCATTCACGAGCCCAATGGCCCGTTTTGCCGTAGTAGGCACATTCATCGCCGGCGATCTTCTTCTTCTTGCCATCGCCACCGGCGGGTGGCTTGGAACCACCACCTCTTCCACTGCCTTGGGACGAGCCACCACCGCGGCCGCGCCGTTGCTTGGATGGTGGAGGCCGCCCAGCTTCAGAACTGCCCTCGCCTAAGAGCTACAGCCGGGACACCACCCACACCACTAGCTCCTCCTCCATGTGGTTGAGGTGCACCGTGGAAGAGCTTGAACCTCCACCGGTGTCATGCCCGTCGTCAGCCGCCTTGAGCCTCCCCATGACCTCCTTGATCGTGAGCTCATTAATGTCGAGGAGCGTCTCGATGGAGATGATGAGCTGCCTGTACCTCGGTCGAGCGACGCGGAGGTATTTGGCAACCACCTTCGGCTCCGGCTCTGGGTCGCCGAGAATCGCTAACTGCTGCACAAGATTAGACAGACGTAGGGCAAAATCCTCGATGGACTCACCATCTCGGAACATGATCTGCTCATACTCTGCACGGAGACTCTGCGCCATCGACTTTCGCACCCGATCGTCGCCGATGCGCATCGTCTGGATCGCCTCCCACGCCTGCTTGGCCAATGGCTTGGTCGCCAGGGTGGGCACCATCTCCTAGGGCATGCTGGAGCAAATCGCCTCCAGCGCAGAACGATCATCGTGGTAGTCGACGTCCTCATCCTCAATCGCCTCCCAAAGATAGCGAGACTACAGCTTCAGCTTCATCGGCAGTGACCATGAGTCGTAGTTCGTCTTTGTGAGCTGCGGCTAGTTGCCGGAGCCAGTCATCTCCCGAACGACGTGCTCGACGGTGCCCTCACGGCGTCTCATTTGCGAACGGTGAGTGCCGCGAGTCCACGAACGGCACGTCGGTGAATGGCTTGGGGACGGCGAACGCCTTGGAGACTTGTTGCCCGAGCCACCGCCTTTCTCCTTCATGCCTATTGGCAGCGGCGAGCGGCCTCAGCCCTTCGATGACCCCATCATGATGTGCTAGGTCCCTTATCCTATAGCTCCGGTACCAATTATTGTCGACACCATCGGCGACCCTTCGCCTGAGTCGATGAAGACCCCCTGAAATTGCACACCACGAACTCACAAATACACACGCACACGAACACAGAGGCTTTTGGTGCCGTGAACAACTTGCGACGTTTTCTAACTTAGTTGATATATTAACAAGAACGGGCGCACTTAGCGCCATGATGCTGCACTCACCATGACCTCTGACTGAACCTCGCCATCCCACGGTCAAGAGCATGCCGAGTACCTCCACTACCACCAAAAAATAAGGACAACCACCGCACGAACGCAGCATGCGTCTGGCTAAAACTAGACGAGCTCAACTTAGCTAAGGTCAAGCACACCTTATTCTAAATATAGCCAAAAACAAATAAATGAGCTGAGCTAAGCTAGGATTATCAACAAGGTGGTCCGGTCCATCGGCTTCGAGGGCGTGCTCCACCTCACTAGGTACAACAAGCTTGACCCTAACTTCTCCGCCTGGGGCTCTGCAGTCAGCTGGCCACCACCGCGGCGGCGCTAGGGGCGTCCTCGTCCGTGCCTGTGCCACTATTCCTAGCAGACACCACCGGCGAGAAGGTTCCCGTCACCGCTCGCGATGTGCACGAGGTCCTCAGCATCCTGAACGGCGAGCGGCAGGTTGGACTCGGGCGCAACTCCACGGAGAAAGAGAGCGACGCGGCCGCCGTCCGCCGGGCGCTGGGCCTAGACCCAGGTGAAGCACCTACACTGCAACTCGTGGCGGCCATCATCTCTTGGAGAAGAAAGGATGCACCGTCGCCGGGGCCCATGACGCAGCCTGAGCGCGACGCTTTTGTGGTCGCCTTCCTCTTCCTGGTGGAGCACTTCTTGGCGCCGGGCGCACCCATGGGCCGGCGCGACAAGGTGAACGAGGAGGTGTTCCATGCGGTCGCCAACCCATCAGAGGTCCACCTCTATGACTAGGCTGAGTACGTCCTGGAGGACTTCCGTCGCTATGCCGACAGTGTCCGGCGACAGGTCACGTCCCATTGTTCCAAGATCTCGCTCTCCGGTGTCCTCCTATGCCTTCAGGTAGCCCTGTGTTATTCTAACTTGTAACATTCATGTGACATTGATATGACATTCATGTGAATACATATTACAAACTCTCAGTTTGCGCAATTTTGCCGTTTGGTGTCATGCTTCATTTGTAACCGTCTTTTCTGCAAATTTTCTTATTAGGTTGATCTCCATCAAGATGGCCCAATGGCTAATTTGAGCCTTTGATCTGCGTCCTCATCGGGGGCGCCCAACCTAGTCATGGTTTGTGGGCCACTGTCACACAGCGCTATAAAGAGAAAGGTGGGGGCCAGGGCATAGGATACGAGGTTCACCGCAACCGCCGTTTTTCTCCACCTACATCCTAACCCTAGTCTGATCGAGAGGGCAGCGCTGACAACGACTGGAAGCACCACTGCCAGCGTCACCACCGTCCTCCTCGACTCCCCTTTGTCGACGTCGGTCTCCACTGCTACTCCTTCACCGCCACACGTCTTCACCGACACCACTGGTCTGCATCGACCTCACCACCGGCGTGATGGCTAGCAGCTCCGCCAAACCCACCGATGGTCAGCTATTTCTACACCTCTCTCTCTCTTCCTCTTTAGTCTCTCCCTCTATCTAGTTCATGATCTAGGTTGTTTTATCCTGAATAGAATGGTTTCACCCACTAGATCTATGACTAGTTGATCCTAGCACTTATAATATTGGTATCAATCGCCTTACTAGGGTATAGAAATTAGAAGGAGATGAACGAATTTCAATTCAAATCGAAACCCTAACCCTAGCCCTAGAAGGGGAACGGATGAAGAAGGGGAGGAACCTACCTGGTTTCCTTACCACCGTCGACACCATCGCGCGTGGGAAGAACAACCGTGCCGCCGCTTCACCGACGCGCAGGAAGACCGAGCGAGCCATGGGCTTGCCGGTGCCTCTAACGCTGTGTGCGGGCACAAAAGGGCAACGCCGCACAACCCTTCGATGGTAGCGCGCTCACCCTCGGGTGGACGCACGCATCAGCGAAGGGGCGCGCACCACCGTAGCTCCATCGTCGCTCCGTCAGGGCTCTCTAAGAGGAAGGGGAGGGAGAGGAAATGGAGTTAGGGTTCGGGGGAGGGACGTGGCGTGGTTTTTGATCGGCCGAGACGTGCGGACAACCATCGGATCAGATCCGATGACCGACGTTGATCGGGTCAGCTTCAGGCCCAGGCGAGAGGGCGCTTTCTCGGCCCAGGCCTAGGTTGTGGCCTATGCACGGGGGAGCGCGGCGCGAGTGGCCGTCGTGGGTCATTTTTCCCTGCTGGGCCACGGTAGAGCACAATGCATGAGTGGGCCTTCGGGCCGGTTGCACAGTGTCCTTTTCCTTTTGTTTTATTATTTTCAGAAGCGATTTTGATGAATCAAGATAAGTTTTGATGATTAAATCTCTGTTCAAATTTGAACCATCGAAAGAATTTGTTCAGAGAGTAGTTAAGTACATAAAAAATGCTTCAGAATAATGTTATTTTTCACGTTTCCGCTGCAAAGTTGATGCTTATCATCTTCTAATTAAATTCTAACCAACACAGGATTTAATTTGAAGAGTAGTTATATTTATTCAGTAAATTATGATATTGTCATTTTTGTGACCAACATTGATAATAACAATATTATAAGTTAATTCAAGAGTTTTTCCATGCATTAATTCCATTTCTACCTAACGGTGATATAGAATTAATGTAGAAGAATATTTTATTTATGATATTGCTATTTTATGACCAAAGTTGATGATAGCAATATTATAAATTTTATTTATGAGTTTTTGCATTAGTTCTATTTTTGCCTAACGATGATGTAGAATTAGTATAGAAGAATAATGTATGTTTTAATTTTGATCAACATTAAATTACGATATATAATCATTATGTCAACTGTTTCTCACTTTCTTTGATGTTGTTTCAGGCTACAACCCAATGACGATTATCTCGTCTTTTCCGTCTCTCAATGGGAGCAATTATAACACATGGCGAGAGAAGCTTGAGATAGCACTTGCGCTCTCAAACAATGATCTAGCATTTATCTCTCCGTGTCCCACTGAGCCTGTGGACCCAGTGAGGGCAAAAAATGAGACCGATGCAGCTTTTGCTACTCGACAGCGTGACCATGCAAACGTGAGAATAAAGTACGATCTTGATTGTGCGAAGTGGGATAGTTCAAACTACAAGTGTTTGATGGTGATTAAGGGCACCATTGAGGATCTAATAAGGGGTTTAATCCTAGAATGTACCACCACCACTGAGTATCTCAAGAAGGTGGAGAGTCAGTTTGCTGGCTCTTCAAAGGCTTATGCAAGCACTCTCATTAAGAAGTTAGTTAATGAGAAATACTCTGGTGAAGGGATTAGAGAACACATATTGAAGATGAGCGACATGACATCTAAGCTCTAGCCAATGGACTTGGGGCTCAAGGATGAGTTCCTAATTCATTTGATTTTTGCTTATTTGTCCAAAGAGTATGTGACTTTTGTTGTGAACTACAACTTAAAACCAGATAAATGGGACATTGAGAAGCTCATTGCAATGTGTGTGCAAGAAGAGGAGAGGCTTAAGAGCTCACATGGTGACTCAGCTAACCATGTGAAGAAAAATAAAAGGAAGAATTTTTTACAACAAGAAAGACAAACCACAAGGGAAACCTTAGTGGGACAATAGCTCCTCCTCTAAGTCACAAGGAAAGGCCCCTCAGAATGATCACCATAATAAATCGAACTATGTTCAAGTGGACAAGGACACCTGCAAATGGTGCAAGAAGACTGGACACTATCAGAAGAATTGTCCAAATTTCCTGAAACACTTGATGAGAAAAGGTGAGGACATTATTACATTCGTAGATGAGTCCTTCTATTAAGTTATGCAAAATCTACTTGGTGGATTGATTCAGGTGCAACTATTTATATTGTAAATTTATTATAGGGATTCCATACGAGGAGGACCTTGCAAAGAGGAGAAAGACACATTAAGGTGGCAAATGGAGTCAAAGCTGAAGTAGCAATTATTGGAGAACTCCCATTAGAATTAAATGATGGCTTTGTACTCAAGCTTATAGATGTCCTTTATGTACCCTCTTTGCGTAGAAACCTAATAAGTGTCTCATGTTTATACGATGATAGATATGATTGCCATTTTGATAATGACCAATGTAAGATTATGTTTAATAATAAGCGTGTTGGTCTTGCCTTCCGATAAGACAAGCTTTATTTGTTATCACTTTGTGAGAATGTGAATGTTGTGAGCACTAATAATGAGAATACCTCCTCGTCCATGAATATAAGTAATAAGTGGAAGAGAATTCATGACGTATCATCGAAATTATGGCACTGTCGTTTAGGCCATATTTCGAGGGAGAGAATAAAATGATTGATTAAGAAATCAATTCTTCCGCCATTAGAATTTTCAAACTTAAAACAATTCATTGATTGCATAAAAGAAAAGTATGTTAAGAAAATAAAGAAAGATGTCAAACAAAGCGCAAGAATTTTAGAAATAATTCACACAGATATTTGTGGTCCTTTTCCTGTGAAAAGTATGGATGGTTATGATTCATTTATAACATTCACAGATGATTATTCTCGTTATGGCTATATTTATCTAATTAAGGAAAGATCAGAAGCATTGGATAAATTTGAGATATTTAAGGTTGAAGTAGAAAATCAGCATAATTTAAAGATTAAGATAGTAAGATCCAACCGTGGGGGTGGGGGGAGTACTACGATCGACATACCCCATATGGCGAAGTTCCTGGACCTTTTGCAAAGTTCTTACAGGAAAATGGCATAGTTGCCCAGTACTCTACACCGGGCGAGCCTTAGCAGAATGGAGAACCTAAAAGGCGCAACCGTACCTTAATGGATATGGTGAGAAGTATGATAAGTTACTCCATTTTACCAATAAATTTATGGATGGAGGTGTTCAAACCCGCCATTCATATTCTCAATCGAGTACCGAGCAAGTCAGTGCCCAAAACACCATATGAATTGTGGACTGGTAGGGAACCCTCTCTTAACCACTTATGTGTGTGGGGCTGTCCAGCCAAGGCCAAAGTATTTAACCTAAACAATGGGAAGCTAGACTCCAAGACAGTTAGTTGTCATTTCATTGGCTATCCAGATAAGTCAAAAGGTTATCATTTCTAGTGTCTTTGACAGACATATGCAGTGTAAGGAAAATGGACCCTTAGTCCATTTACTTTGGATTTTGGTGTTTGATGACCAACACAACCAAATTAGACTAATGAATTTGTAAGTGATTGTTTTGTAGTTCAATAGGATGCAAGACGTGACTTGGATGAAGGCAACGTGATAATCCAATGATCAACACCATAAGCAAGACCCTAGAAGCACAAGAGAAGACCCAAGATATCAAGCAAAGTCCAAGCACGAAGATAGGAACCAAGCCGGACACAAGATCGCAAAGAAACGAGCTCACAGAGGTGACCGGATGCTAGACCAGACGCTGGCGGAAAGCGACCGGACGCCCTGATCAAGAGGCTCGGCAACAACAAGCGCGACCGGATGCTGGCAGCAAATCGACCGGATGTAGGACTACAGTGTCCGATCAAGTACAGAAAGGTTCTAGAGCGGCAAAATTGTGACCGGACGCGTCCGGTGGCATGTGACCGGACACTGGCATTGTCCAATCAATTGATCGTGGCTCCAACGGTCGGGACGACCGGACGTGTCCGATCAGGATGACCTAAGCGTCCGATCAGTAGCAGAAAAGTTGGATTTCATCCCCAACGGCTATTTTCTCAGTGGGGCTTATAAATAGACCCCCCAACCGGCCATTTGAGTAGTGTGGAGCTGAGGAAACATATCAAGGGTGTTGATACACCATTTTAGTGATCTCCACTTGCATAGTGCTTAGTGATTCATTAGGTGATTAGCGTAGGTACTTTGCGAAGTGCTTAGGTTGATTAGACCACCACTTATGCGCTTGCTCTAGGTTTAGGCCTAGTGTTTAGTGAGGTTTGCATACCTCTTACCACTCGGCGCTTGCGCGCACCATTGTTGTATATCAGAGGGGCTTGTAGTCTTGCGAGATCGCACCAACTGCAGTTGTGGTGTGGCCGCCACCGTGTACCAAAGGGAAAAAGGCCCGCGGCGTTTTGGCTGGAAGCTTGATAGTGAAGACGGTGGGGAGCATCCGGGAGAGCCTTGTCGGAAGGCACGTCAGAGACCCACTTGCACGTGGGGAAGGTTCGAGTCTATCCACGGAGTTACCCGGCCGAGAGCTTGGCCCTTGCGAGGGATTTCTTACGAGGGCTCCAACGAGGACTAGGGGAAGCTTGAGCGCTTCTTGATACCTTGGTAAAAATACCAGAGTCATCGATGTGAGTTTGCATATCTCTATCTTGCTCTTTAGCTTCCGCATTTACATAGATTACATTATTCCTTTGCGATAGAGATAGCAACACACTAGCAAAACCGTAGTTGCACTTTTAGATAGTTTATGTTTTGCATAGGTTTTGCTAAGGTTAGAAAAAGAGGCCATAGTTTAGAAGTTGAATTTTAAGTTGCCTAATTCACCCCCTCTTAGGCATCACGGTCCCCTACAAGTGGTATCAGAGCCGGTTGGCTCAATTTGGACCTTTGGCTTAACCACCGTTGAGCCAACGCTATTTAGAGTGGTTGGGATAGATACCTCTAGGTCTCCGCACTTTGACGGCACTAATTTCCCCTATTATAAAGCTAGAATGGCTTTTCACCTTGAGGCGGTTGATTTGGGTATTTGAAGAGTCACTCGTGATGGGATGAAACCCATTAAGAATCCCAATAAACCCACAAAGAGTGAAGAAATGGAAATATATTTCAATGCTAGAGCTAAGAATTGCTTGTTTGAATCATTTAGTATGGATGTGTTTAACCAAGTGTTCACTTTAAATACGGCACATGAAATTTGGTTAAAACTTCAAGAGCTCCATGATGGCACATCTAATGTCCGTGAGCAAAAATATTGTCTAGCTAAACAAAATTATGATTCAGTTAAAATGAATGGTGATGAGCTTATTTGTGATATGTATTCTCGTTTAAATCTAATTATCAATGAGCTCCATTCAATAGGATTAACAAAGCTAGATGATGTGGACATCGTGAGGAAGATCATCTCCGTGCTACTATAAAAGAAATATGCAAGCATCATCACCATCCTTCACAACATGGAGAACTTGAGCACCATGACCCTGGACATAGTCATTGGCAAAATAGTGGCATTTGAAATGTCACATAAGATGGGTCAAGACGAAGCCTCTTTATCAAGCAAAGGCAAAGCTCTCGCATGTAGCGAGAAAAAGAAGATGAATGGCAAGTAAGTTGAGACAAGCTCAAGCTTAAGCTTCTCAAGTAAAGAAGAAGAAGAAGATGAGGACGATGACGATGATGATGAAGATTCAAATGAAGATGATCAATCTTCCTCCTCCACCTCTGACCTTGATGAAGAATCAATCAAACTAATCAATAAGGTGGAGAAGATGATCCAAATGCTAAATGTCAAGGGTGTGCCCATCCAAATCCAAGATCTCATTTTCACCAATCAAAGAAATGAGCAAAGAAAGAGAGGATGCTATGGATGCGGCGAGTTGAGACACTTTGTGGAAGTTTATCCAAACAAGCCCACACCCAAGACAAAGAACAAGGCATGTAAGAACCAAGCTCTCACTTCAATAAGGTCATGGGACGATTCTTCAAGTGAAGAAGAACACCATCACAAGAGGCGAGGGCGCAAGCACTCATCATCAAGCTCTTCTTGTATGTGCCTTATGGCACGAGGTAATGAAAGCTCATCCTCTAGTGAGAGTGATAGTGATGATGAAATGCCTTCTTATGATGAAATTATGCAACAAAATCTTAATTATGCTAAAGTTTGCACTAATCAACAAAAGAAGCTCAAAAAATTAAAAGAAAAGCTAGATAGTTCACAAGAAGCATACAAAACTTTGCTTGAACAATATGAGAACTTTGCTAATCTCAATGTTGAACTATCTACTAAAATTGAGCAACTTAAGGCTAGGGCAACAACAAATGCATGCACAATCAATAATTAGCAACTTATAAAGAAAAATAAAAAATTAAAAGAAAAGTTAGCTAGCTCACAAGATGCTTATAAAAGTTTGCTTGCTAAAATAGAAACCATGTGCAAACATTGTGATGAGCTAACTAATAAAGTTGCTAATCTTAAAGCCGTTAGTACAACCCCCACTAATGCATCTAAAAAGAAAAATTCTATCTTTAACATGTCTAAAAAGGATACCTCTACTTCTTGTAATGATTTATGTTTAGACTCATCTTTGTGCAACTAAGTTTGTGTTGAGAATGTTTTTATAGATACATGCACACAAGAGGTTGCAAAGGAGAATGAGCAACTCAAGCAAGAAGTAGCTCGCCTCACCAAGAATTTGACTCAAGTGAAAGGCAAGGCGAAGCAAGCCCAACTTCATCAAGATAACACCATCAAGGGAGTGAAGAAGCTTGATAAAGGACAAACTATGGTTTGCTAGGTGTGCCACAAGGAAGGTCACAAGTCCTATGAGTGCAAAGTGAAGAATGTGGGAGAAGCAAAGAAGAAAGAGAAAAAGCAAACAAGCAAGCTCTCCAACACCTACACCAACAAGGTAGACAAAAAGGCCTCCACACTTTATGTCTTGAAGAAGAAGAAAAATGACAAGGTGATGGCCATCAAGGTGAACAAGCAAGCCAACAATGGGGTCAAATGCTTTTGGGTGCCAAAGGAGATCATTTCCAATATGAAGAGCACCAAGAAGGTTTGGATCCCGAAAGAGAAGTGAGAAGTCCAATGGACGTCAGGGAATTTGGAGACTTGGCAAAGTATGGGTGCATTTCATGGGGTGCATCATGATGGACAAGATCATTGCCAAGTGGGTTAGTGAATACTATGGACCCAAATTCCCCTTCCCTTGTTAGGTAACTAGATTCAATTTGCTTCAAGTAGTACTAGATTTAATCTCCTACAAGTGGTATCTTTAAGCATCTAGTTACATTTCATGCCTAGGTTTGTATTTATATGCTTATATCTTTTGTCATGCATACACTAGGTATATCTTATGGTAGGCTTGCTCGGTTTAATTCTAATTCCTTGGAGCAATCCTACATGGTTTAAAATTGTTTAGGAGCACGACACATAGCTTGTCTTTTGATTGTTCATCTAATATGTGCCAAGGTCCAAATTGTAGATAATTTCTCCCAAATATCACCTTTGAAAATGACTCTCACATTCATATGATGTCATCTTTCAAGTGGTATTTTTGATTCTAAAATCAATGTGTATGTTTTCTACAAATATTCCATACTTGTGTGCACAAATTTAGGGAGATGTTACTCTACAAGTTGGATGTTTTGAGACTAACACCTTTTCAAGCGTATCATGTGTGTAGTAGTCTCATTGCAAGGAAAATAGAGTCCCCAGCATTAAGCATTATACTTCAAATATCCACCACCTATTGCAAGTGGTAGAAATCAAATTGGTTTCCACATGTGGTATTTCTAAACCGATATCATCATGTTGATTTTATTTTGATATTTATATGCTTTCTCCATGCATTATATAGATTAAATTCCCTTGAGCAATAATTTGCCAATTATGCATATGCTTTGCCTTCTACCATATGTATGCATATATTTAGGGGGAGCTTAATCTATATAATGTGAGAGTTAAATTTTGTGACCTTTTCCACTCTACACACAAAGGATCACAAAGTTTAACCCTCCCTTGTGCTACTAATGTCTTCCTTTTTGGTGTTTGATTCCAAAGGGGAATAATTTATAGGACCAAAAGCAAGCATTAATTTGTAGGACCAAAAGTAATTAATCATAATAATTTACAAGTGGTAATGGTCTACAAGTGGTAATGGTCTGAGAAAGGGAGGATAGTGGATTATGAATTAGTCTATGTAATGGGCAGAATTTGTAGGAAGCAAGACTAAAATCCATAATGCCACATGGGGATATTTACAAGGGCAAGATAAGTTTTCAAGTGGTATCTTTTAGTCTTACAAGTAGTATCTTTTAGCATCATATAACTTTGCCCCTTGCATTGCATCCTAGCAGGTAGATAGTTTTTAAATTTCAAATTTTTACTATTTGCTTGCTTTGGTCGTGTTGTCGTCAATCACCAAAAAGGGGGAAATTGTAAGAAAATGGATCATTGGCCCATTTACTTTGGATTTTGGTATTTGATGACCAACACAACCAAATTAGACTAATGAATTTACAAGTGATTGTTTTGTAGTTCAATAGGATGCAAGACGTGACTTGGACGAAGGCGACGTGATGATCCAATAATCAACACCATACGCAAGACCCTAGAAGCACAAGAGAAGACCCAAGATATCAAGCAAAGTCCAAGCACGAAGATAGGAACCAAGCCGGACGTAAGATCATGAAGAAACGAGCTCACAGAGGTGACCGAACGCTGGACCGGACGCTGGCGGAAAGCGACCGGACGCCCCGATCAAGAGGCTCGGCAACAGCAGGTGCGACCGAACGCTGGTAGCAAATCAACCAGACGTAGGACTACAGCATCCGATCGAGTACAGAAAGGTTCCAGAGCGGTGAAATTACGACTGGATGCGTCCGGTGACATGTGACCGGGCGCTGGCAGTGTCCGATCAGTTGATCGTGGTTCCAACGGTCGGGACGACCAGACGCGTTCGATTAGGATGACCTGAGCGTCCGGTCAGTAGCAGAAAAGCAGGATTTCGTCCCCAATGGCTACTTTCTCAGTGGGGCTTATAAATAGACCACCCAACCAGTCATTTGAGTAGTGTGGAGCTAAGGAAACATATCAAGGGTGTTGATACACCATTTTAGTGATCTCCACTTGCATAGTGCTTAGTGATTCATTAGGTGATTAGCGTAGGTACTTTGCGAAGTACTTAGGTTGATTAGACCACCGCTTATGCGTTTGCTCTAGGTTTAGACCTAGTGTTTAGTGAGGTTTGCATACCTCTTACGACTCAGTGCTTGCACGCACCATTGTTGTATATCGGAGAGGCTTGTAGTCTTGCGAGATCACACCAACCACGGTTGTGGTGTGGCCACCACCGTGTACTGGAGAGATCAAGGCCCGTGGCGTTTCAGCCGAAAGCTTGATAGTGAAGACGATGGGGAGCATCCGGGAGAGGCTTGTCGAAAGGCATGTCGGAGACCTACTTGCGCATGGGGAAGGCCCAAGGCTATCCATGAAGTTACCCGATCGAGAGCTTGGCCCTTGCGAGGGATTCCTTGCGAGGGGCTCCAACGAGGACTTGGGGGAAGTTTGAGTGCTTCTCGATACCTCGGTAAAAATACCGGAGTCGTCGACGGGAGTTTGCATATCTCTATCTTACTCTTTAGCTTTCGCATTTACATTGATTACATTACTCCTTTGTGATAGAGATAGCAACACACTAGCAAAACTATAGTTGCACTTTTAGATAGTTTATCTTTTGCATAGGTTTTTGCTAAGGTTAGAAAAAGAGGCCATAGTTTAGAAGTTGAATTTTAAGTTGCCTAATTCACCCCCCTCTTAGGCACGGTCCCCTATATGAAGTTTATAGAAACAAGACACGCTGTGTTCTTGGAGGATGATATGGTCAGGGGGAGCATGGTAGGGCGAGAAATTAACCTTGAGGAAAAGCGGGTATACGTGCCCATTTAGATGGTTCAGGAGCCAATTTTCTCGCTACCTGTTGCTGCTACACCAACAATACAAGACGCTACAGTGACAACACCTGTTGTTAGTTCTCCTGTGGCAACAATAAAGGAACGTGAGGAACCTGTCCTTCAGGATCCTATAGAACCCGTTGTCACACATGAGGAAGAGCAACAACAACATCATATAGAACAAGCACCAACTGATGAGGCCCTAGGAGGTCTCAAAGAACCAGAAAACCAGGCATTCCTGATGACTATGAAGTCTATGAATGTGAAGAATTTTAAATAGAGGGTGATCCCACCTCATTTGAAGAAGCCATGAGAAGCGCTCACTCATCAAAGTGGTTTGAAGCAATGCAAGATGAAATGAGATCAATGAGCACCAACGGTGTTTGGGACTTAGAAAGAATTCCTAAAGGAGCCAAGACAGTAGGCTGTAAATGGGTCTACAAAACTAAATATGACTCCAAAGGGAATGTGGAAAGATTTAAAGCATGGCTTATGGCGAAAGATTTTACGCAAAGAAGGAATAGATTGTAATAGACATTTTCTCCAGTCTCATGCAAGGAATCTTTTAGAATCATAATGGCATTAGTGACGCATTATGATTTAGAATTATATCAGATGGATGTAAAGATGGCTTTCCTTAACGGGGATTTAGATGAAAATGTCTACATGGTACAACCAAAAGGTTTTTTCGTGAAAGGAAAAGAATGTATGGGATGCCGCCTGAAGAAATCCATTTATGGCTTAAAACAAGCCTCTAGACAGTGGTATTTAAAGTTTGATGGAACGATAAGAAAGTTTGGGTTTAAAGAAAATGTACAAGATAATTGCGTTTATACAAAGTTCAAGAACGGGAAATTCATTTTCCTAATCCTGTATGTGGATGACATCTTACTCGTTAGTAGTGATGTTAATCTACTACTGGAGACAAAGAAGTTCTTGTCCTCAAATTTTGACATGAAAGGTCTCAGTGAAGCTTCGTTTGTTTTAGGAATAGAGATTCACTAAGATAGAAGAAAGGGGGGTTTAGGATTATCGCAAAAGGCATACTTAGAAAATGTTCTAAAGAATATAGTATGCTTGCGTGTAAGCCTTCACCTGCTCCTATAGTCAAGGGCGATAGTTTTGGGGAATTCCAATGCACTAGGAACCAATATGAGATCGATCGAATAAAAGCAGTTCCATATGCTTTGGTTGTCGGAAGCTTACAGTATGCTCAAGTATGTACACATCCTGACTTAGCTTTTATTACCGGGATACTTGGCATATATCAGAGTAATCCAGGAATAGAACACTAGAGAATGGTAAAGAAAGCTTTGCGTTATTTGTAAGGCACAAAAAGTCTTATGCTAACGTACAGAAGATCTGATCCCCTCCATATAGAGAGTTATTTAGATTCAGATTTTATAGGAAATATAGATGATAAAAAATCCACATCAAGCTATGTATTTACTCTCGCAGGAGGAGCAATATCGTGGAAAAGCTCCAAGCAAACCATCACTGCATCATCCACGATGTATGCCAAGTTTGTAGCTTGTTATGAGGCCACAAGGCAGGTGAACTGGCTAAAGAAATTTATGTCTAGGTTGAAAGTGGTTGACGACATCCATAGACCACTCAAGTTATACTGCGACAATGAACCAGCAGTAACTTATGCTCACAACAATATGTCAAGTAATGCTGCCAAACACATTGACATAAAGTTCTATGTTGTGAAAGACAAAGTCTGATGTAACAGAACCGACCAATTATATGAAATTAAGTAAGAAAATCATCCGCCAGAGCAGATGATTTAGCAAACTTAAGCCCGTATAACCCGGTAGTCCGTGAAATCACGAAGGATTTCAAACCAACTTCCATTCCAGCCAAGATCGTAATAAGTTTAGCGGTCACCATCACATATTACATAAAAGTTCACAATCTCAGATACATCAGAGTTTCAACATAGTTATTACAAACCAGTTCGAATAAAAGTAGCGGAAGTCATTTATTCAAACCACACACACACTCACGCGGAGTTTAAATATAGTGCCAGCGAATGATCATCTCCAACAAAAGCATCAGACGAGACGTAAGGAATGACCATGCCCATGGTCCTAAGCATCACCCATCGTAGGATACAGGCAGTTGATACAGTAGCCATAATACATCTGCCCATCTACAACAAGTGGGAATAAAACCCTGAGTACGAGAAGGTACTCAGCTAGACTTACCCGACATAACCGAAAATAAATGACACCAAGGATTATGAAGGGCTTTATAGTAGGGTAGCTGACTCATTTGCAAAAGAAGCATTTTTAGCATTTCAATAACCTTTCTAAAAGCATTATTGCCAAGTTCATTATTATGAACCTGCCGACTAGATTTGCACCTATACTAGAGTAAACATGTGATTAAGCAGATAATGATAACCAATGATCATTAAACAACTTCCATACTGTCATATTCATTATAACTATCCAAGTGTTCCATAAACATTTACTACGATGAAGTCACTCAAGTCAAGTGCTCACTATCCAGGAGCGATGGCGATTCGAATCGATTCCTAACCAGCTGGTGATTTGTTCCTTACACAAACCTCACTCACCCGCTAAAGTGAGATATTGATCACCGAGTCAACTTTCCAGGAATCTCGAGTTTGCTAGGAACCACATGTACCCGGGGGCCGACCGACTGCACTTTGGTCTTATCATCCCGCCCCCGTGTCCTACCACACCTGCTCCGGCACAGTGCGTTGCGGGCAATCTACTCGGCCCGAAAAATCTCCCAGCTTCGCGGTCGGAAGGTACTTTATCCGGCCAGCTAAATGTAAGGCATGCGTTCAACATGACTCGAGGCCCAACAATGGCCGGCCCTTAATCGACACAGACGGAAAACACTACAGTCCAAAACTCTGCAAGTCTCCGTCCGGTCTCAACTTCATTTAACACTTAGTTATACCATGACTTCATAGTCATCCAAGTAGATCCAGGTAACCACCTATAGCTCGCAGGTGACAGGAAATCACCCGACTTCTACTGGTCTAAGCCAGCTAAGCATTGACTCGACTGCGGATACCAGGGTAACAAGGATATAGTATAACAAAGGTAAACAAGGTATAATGCAGCAACGATTGCAAACAACTCCTGAACGTAATGCATCAATTTAAAGTAAAGTATTTAATTAAATCATTGCAAACCGGGAGAAAAATGCTTCGGGGCTTGCCTCCCTCGAAGGAGCTCAGACGGTGATCGGGGCACTCTGGAAGTTCCTCAACGTCCTCCTCGTCGGCTTCTGGCACTTCCTGCTGCTGCACCTCGAGCTGCTCCTCGGGCTCCTCGGGTATGACGACTGGGTTCTCGGTTTACGATCCTGTATGATGCAATGCGCGTAAGTGATTATGCAAACGGTGCATCGAAGGAGATGAATGCAATGGATATGTTTAAGTGCAAGGTAGTCAACATCATCCAAGAAATTATACTACAAGCACATGTCATCTACTGCATTCTCTTCTACTACTAATATGTTTAAGTCAACACACCTTATCAAATGCTTCAAAGATACACCAAAGCTATTATTATTAACTAACCTTGTATTAAAGAGGATTATTTTATTTCCTTTTTAATTAGGGCTACAACAGAAATCTATATTTCTGATGCTTATAAAAATCTGAGAAAATTACAATAGCATGGTACTACTCTAATTAGACTACCATCAGATTTTCATGGTGTTTGAATGAGTGAATTAGCCTACACAAAAATCACAAGCTATGGCATGATTTTGTACATAAAAATACTTTGAACTGTGAAAAGTGTCAAACAATAGAATTAGTATTTTTCCTAGGTTCTTTATAGCATACAATAACTGTACAAAAATTGTCACATGCATGTTTTATACAAAGTTTGCTCTCTAGCAAAAATAACAAAAATCAGCCATTAAAGGTACTTGAACTACACCTCCAAAGTTTTCCACAGCACATGTATGAAACATATTTTTCCTAGGAAGTACATGACATAAGAAGATTAACAAACTTGAAATCATATTTTTCTATAGACTATAGATTTTTCTACATATTTTTCAAGTTATCAGCAATATCCATGATTAAATAAAATCCTATAGAAAAGTATCCCAAAAATGACATGCAATAATTTTCCCAAGTAGATCTGGTGATAAGGAACCAAGCAAAATTTGTTTCAACAAATTTGGAGCAAATTTGAGTACCCAAACATTTTCCAAACCATTTCTATTTTCAAATAATAAAGAGAAATTGAAAACGAATTATTCCTACTCCTACTGGGCCGGCCCGTGGAAACGAACTGGCCCACGGCCACAACCGGCCTGCGTGGCCTGAGCGAAAGGGGAGCGCGGCGGCCTGGCAGGGGCTTCGGCCCACGGCCGCTTTGGCCCAGCTCGGCCAAAGCGAAGGGCCATGCCGGCGCCGAGGCTACGCGGCGGCGCGGCTCGGCCAGCGACCGATGGCCATCTCCGGCCACGGCAGGGCAAGCAAGCGAGCGTAGGAGGTTTGCGAGGCATTGGTGAATGCGAGCAGGCAGCTAAGCAGGGTGGAGAAGGGAGGAAGGGGGAGTCCCACGGCGGCCGAGCACGGTGGCGCCATGGCCGACAGCGGCGAAGCTTGGAAAAAGCGCTACCTCGGCTCAAACGACGGCACAACCACGAGCACCAGGTGTCGGAGAGCGAGGCGGAGCTGCTGGTGCTTGATTGCTGGCCATGGAGGAGCACCGGCGGTGAATCGCGCCGGCGGGTGCGTGGGCGCGGCGAGGGCAGAGCTTAGGGCTCTCGGCTCTGGAGGAGAAGGAAGGCAGCGCGGGCGGAAGTGAGCGAGCACACTGACTGCGGCGGTTGAAGGCGGGTGCGAGTGCACGAGCGCAGGTCGTGGCTGCCGCACGGCGGGCGACGCCGACGCATGGTCGCCACGCGGTGAGAGCTTCCTGACGCGGTCGCGGCGTAGCGCAGCGACGGGCGCGGCGCGCGGGAGAAGGAGCCAGCGCGCGCTGGGCTAGGCCGAGGCGAGGTGGGCTGGAGCGGCGCGGGGGGGGGGGGGGGGGGGGGGGCTTCGCTGGCGCGTTGGGCCGGCTTCGACAGGCGGGCCAGAAGCGAGGCGGCGGCCCGATAAGGAGGAAAAAGCCTTTTTTCAAATATTTTCAAGGAATTTTTACATGCCCTCTTTCAAATATTATTTTGAGCAATAAAATGACATCTTTTGAAAATGTACCAAAAATGAAAGTTGTTTAGAATTTAATTCTTAACAACTTTGCTTTAATGACCACATCCAAATTCTTTCTAGATTTTGAATTGTAAGATCAAAGTCCATGTTAAGCTCAAAAACCCTAATTTTGGGAATTTATTTTTGAAGCCAAATTTTGAATTAATTTGAATACAAACATTGCTCCAAAAATTGAACTAAACATTGCTAGATGATTTACAATAGTAGCCAAACATGTTTTACTAACCCAGCAAGAAAAATTTAGGGCAAAACAATTCTAACAAAGGTATGCAACATTCAGGTTTCACACATGTTTCAAATGTTTCGAAACAATGTTTCAGTTGTTATTTACATGATTAGGCATGTGTGATTTGAATGCTTGATCATGCATGATATGCATGATTTGCAGTGCCTAAATGCAGGCATAACACCGGGGTGTTACAGCCCTCCCCCCTTATAAAAATCTTATCCTGAGATTTGGGTTACGAACCATTTGTTATAAAAATCTTCATAAGCTTTTTGTAGATACTCTCCTGTTTCCCAAGTTACATCTCCCTCATTATGATGATCCCACTGTATCTTGTATGTTTTCACCACACTATTCTGAGTAGCACGTTCTTTAGTGTCTAACACTCGGACTAGTTGCTCACGATACACCAAATCTGGTTTGAGTTGAATACCTCGAGGTTCTATTCTTTCCTCCAGAACACGCAAACATTTCTTGAGATGTGATACATGGAAAACTGGGAAAACGGTACTCATTGTTTCAGGTAACTCTAACCTGTAGGCTACTGAACCTCTTTGTTCCAAGATCTTGTATGGTCCTACGAATCTCGCGGCAAGCTTTCTTCGGACTCCAAACCTTTTCTTCTTCATTGGCGTGACTTTCAGATAAACATAGTCACCAACTTCAAATGCAAGGGGTCTCCTTCTTTTGTCTGCATAGCTTTTCTGACGTGATTGGGCAGCTTTCATATTCTGCTGAATAATATGAATTTTCTTCTCGGCTTCTTCTACAAAGTCAATGCCATAATATCTTCTATCACCAGGCTCGACCCAATTCAATGGTGTTCTACATTTTCTGCCATATAAAGCTTCGAATGGGGCCATCTTGATGCTTTCTTGATAACTATTATTATAAGAAAACTCAGCTAACAGTAACCATGACTCCCATGATCCCTTAGAAGATAATACACAGGCTCTTAACATATCCTCCAAAACAGCATTTACTCGTTCAGTCTGACCATCTGTCTGAGGATGATAGACGGTACTGCGAATCAAACTAGTTCCTAAGCCTTTGTGTAAATGTTCCCAAAAGTGAGCCATGAACTATGAGCCTCTATCAGATACTATGGTCTTTGGTATACCATGCAACCTCACAATTTCTGCGATATACTTCTCGGCATATTGAGGTGGTCGATAAGTTGTTTTGACAGGTAGGAAATGAGCGGTCTTAGTAAGACGATCCACAATTACCCAAATTGAATCATGTCCTTTTTGAGTAGTGGGCAAACCCGTGATAAAATCCATGCTGATATCGTCCCACTTCCAACTAGGGACTGATAATGGTTGCAACATACCAACAGGTTTCATGTGAATTGCTTTCACTCGACAACATGTGTCACATCTGACAACATATGCTGTAATTTCTTTCTTCATTTTGGTCCACCAATAGCGAGATCTTAGTTCTTGATACATCTTACTACTTCCGGGATGGATAGATAGCTTAGAAAGGTGAGCTTCATCCATGAGTTTATTCCTAAGCTCTCGATCCTTGGGAACCACAAGACGGTCGTCAAACCACAACACGCCCTGTTCATCCACTTTAAAGTGTTGAGACGGTTTTTCTTTTATTTTCTCTTTGATGTGGAATATCCCCTTGTCGGTTTTCTGGCCTTCTATTATCTTACTCTCCAAAGAGCAACTAATCTGAATACTATGTAACACGGCAGGATGCATTAGATCGAACCCATCTTCAAGTAATGGCTGCACATTCAAGTAATGTGACTTTCTGCTCAAAGCATCTGCCACTACATTAGCTTTTCCAGGATGATATTGCACATTCAAGTTGTAATCCTTGATCAATTCCAACCATCTACGCTGTCTCATGTTTAACTCTGGTTGGGTAAAGATATACTTAAGACTCTTGTGATCTGTGAAGATGTTGCACACATTACCAAGTAGATAATATCTCCAAATTTTTAGGGCGTGCACCACTGCAGCAAGTTCAAGATCATGTGTTGGATAGTTGACCTCATGCTTTCTCAATTGTCGTGATGCATAAGCAATGACTCTCCTTTCTTGCATAAGAACACAGCCCAATCCAGTCTTCGATGCGTCGCAAAACACATCAAATGGTTTCTTGATATCTGGTTGTGCTAGAACAGGAGCAGTGGTCAACAGTTTCCGCAAAGTGTGGAAAGCTGCTTCACACTCCTCTGTCCACACAAACTTGTGATCCTTCTGTAGGAGACTCGTCATCGGTTTGGCAATTTTTGAGAAATCTGGTATAAAGCGACGGTAATAACCCGCTAGTCCTAAGAAACTTCTAATCTCAGGAACTGTGGTCAGTGCTTTTCAATTCATAACTTCTTGCACCTTACTTGGATCGACTGAAACTCCATTCTCTGACAGAATGTGACCAAGGAAAGGAACTTCCTTCAACCAGAATTCGCATTTGCTAAACTTAGCATACAATTGATGATCCCTCAGTCTGGTCAAGACAGTTCTCAGATGCTCTTCGTGATCTTTCTCGTTCTCGGAGTACACCAGAATGTCATCGATGAACACTACCACAAACTTATCCAATTCTGGCATGAAAACTGTATTCATCAAAAACATAAAGTATGCAGGAGCATTTGTCAAGCCAAAGGACATGACAAGATACTCATACAACCCGTATCTGGTGGAAAATGCAGTTTTCGGTATATCCTGTGGCCTAATCTTGATCTGATGATAACCGGATCTCAAATCTATTTTTGAGAATACCTTGGCCTTGGATAATTGGTCAAACAGAACATCAATATGTGGCAAGGGATATTTATTCTTGATGGTCACAACATTGAGTGGCCTATAATCTACACACATTCTCAATGTGCCCTCTTTCTTCTTCTTCACAAACAAGGCGGGACATCCCCATTCAGACTTGCTTGGCCGAATAAACCCCTTTTTTGACAAATCTTCTAATTGCTTCTTTAGCTCAGCTAACTCATTTGGAGGCATCCGATAGGGTCTCCTTGAAATCGGAGCTATTCCGGGGACTAACTCAATTCCAAACTCAATCTCCCTATCCGGCGGAAGACCAGGTAGCTCATTCGGGAATACATCCGAAAATTCACACACTACCGGAATCTGATGAATAGGAATGACTGCCGTAGCACATGTAACACTTATAAGGTCTGTTCTCCGAGGCAATGGTACTTGGAAAGTACCCTCACCCAGGGGATCCTTAAGGGTAAGTACTCGACTTCCAGTATCTATGACTGCTCCCCAATCCTTCATCCAATTCATCCCTATAATGACATCCAAGACTAACCCAGGCATAACTATCAAGTTCACTCGGAACTTCCGGCTACCTAATTCAAGGGTTGCCCCTCGAACCATCCGGTTGGTCAAAACATCAGCCCCTGCTGAACTTATACGGTAACCATAACCCAATTCTGTGCATAGTTGTTCATGTTTCTGTGCAAATGCTTGACTCATAAAAGAATGCGATGATCCAGAATCAAATAGAACAACTATAGGGTTTTCGTTGACAGGAAACTTACCAGCAGTGACGGGCTCTCCCTCAGGAATTTCATCCACTGTTGTACTATGCACTCTAGCATTATAAGTCTGCTGCTTCTTCTTGGGCGGGTACGAACAAAACCTCGAGAAATGGTCGGGTTGATCACAGTTATAGCAGGGTCCTCTCACTGTCCCGGCAGATCCCATAGCTCCCTTGGAACTGCCTTGTACCGCAGTTGCGGCTGCTTTGTTGGGCTATACTGCCATCTTGTACAGCTTTTGAGGTCCACGGAAATTCTGACTTCTTGGCTGAGGTGGCCTGAACCTAGCGCCAGGTGCCGATGGGCGATATGGGGGACGACCTCCCATAGGGGCTCTAGCTTGAGACGGCCCACCTTCAAAGGCTCTCTTGCGTGTCTTGGCTGCGGTGCTGGCGTTGTTATTCTTCTCCTGCTTCAGACAGTCGCTGATGAAGTCATTGAATCTGACGCGGTTGTTGGTACCAACATGCTTCATCATTTTTGGATTGAGACCCCTCTTAAAGCTGGCTATTCTTTTAGCATCTGTGTCAACCATGTCGGGAGCATAGCGACACAAGTTGTTGAAGGCATGCAGGTATTGCGTCACGGTCTTGGTGCCCTGGTTCAATGCCAGAAACTCTCCCAACTTCATTTCGGTCAGCCCGGGTGGAATATAGACTCCACGGAAGGCCTCAGCAAACTCTCTCCAAGAAATCTGAGCATTTGGAGGGAAGGTGGTGCGATGGTGCTTCCACCACATTCCCGCCGGTCCTTGCAACTGCAGTGCAGCATACTCCGTTTTCAGAACCTCAGTCATCCTCAACACACGGAATTTATCTTCCATCGTGTTGATCCATTCCTCAGCATCGAGTGGCTCTGTTGCTTCCTTGAATACTGGCGGCCTGGTGTCCATGAAATCTTTGAAGCTGCTATATTGGTTCACTCCCATGCCACCGCCTTGATTGTTATCACGTTGAACGTTGTTGGCGATGGTGCGTAGAAAATCTTCCATGTTCTTCTGAGATTGTTCCGCGTTGCGCTGACTCCCGAGTAGCTGTGCGAGGAACATCTCGGGGGTAAACAGGGGAGGAGGTGGCAAATGCAGTTCATGGGGAGGTTCATTGTTGTTGCCGTGGTTTCCACCACCACCACCAGTCCCCGCACCGTTAGCATCGGGCTCAGCGGCCTCATACGTGGTTCGGCGAGTGTTTGTCATCTGCATATTTTAGCAACAAGTAATGATTTGAGTGAAGCTGTAATAATTGTGAGTGAAGGAAAAATTATGCTGTACTGAATTTACTGGAGAGAATAAATTCATGCAATAAAACAGAGGCACAACAATCGCATCCCAATTAAAACAACAGCACTTAATCGAATTACTTCAATGGCAAACATCGCGTCCATACAATCACATTGCCAGCATACATACACTGGACTTTTTATGCGTTCAGATATCGCATTCGAAAATCAAGTTCCAACCATATGCCAAGTCTCATATGTTCGAAGCAACATACGATAGGTTACATGCCAATAAAAGAAAGGTCATAGCGACAAGACCTAGATACTAGCGCAAGGCAACTAGCCTACTCCTCGGGGCCATCGTCGGGATCGGAGATGTCACCATCGCCTCCAGGTGAAACTGCAGGCTCGTCCTGGTTGTCGTCGTCGATGTCCATGCCAGCGGCGTTCGGTGGAGCATATGAGCCAACCCCATTGTAGAGCACGTGAAACTCCTCGTGCAGGTTGCCGTTGTATTCCTCTAGCTCATTGACCCTCTGCAGCAGGAGGTTTCTTGCGTTCCAGGCTTCATTCCTTTCCTGAACCAACTGTCCAATCATGCGGTCTGCATTGTTGTTGGCTTGAGTCAACGTATGCACTCGCTGCATAGCTCTATCACCTCTCTCAACCGCCTGATCTCGCTGTAAGTTCATATTAGCCAGCTGCTCCTGCAAACTAGCTATAGCACGTGCCTGTCTCTTCTTCTGCTTCTTCCCTTTGAGCTTATCCTCACTACGCAAGCCAGTCAAAGTCCAGTAGGTACTCTCGAGACCCTCATACGCTCTGATGGCGGCAAACATAGCACTCATTGCTTGGTTGTCGCTAGCCTGTCCCTCAGCTGGACCTCTGACCAATGCACTTCCCTGAGGCTGAACCCAAATGGCATCACGAGGATCATCCCTAGGAAAAGTGCCAGCTAGAGCTGCTGCAAGCTCACTGGGAAATCTGCTCATAATGTCCCTGATGACACGGAAGGCTGCTCCCTCTGCACCCTCAGCTGGAGTGCGACCCTCAAACTCCAAATGCCAACCATCCCAATCTGGAGCATCACCGAGAGTAGGAACCGTGATCTCCGCCACTGCAAGTCCATCCTCTGCTAACTGGCTCTCATTCCAAGAGTACACCGGCTCTTGACCCTCTGGGTACCCCACATCATGGAGCACTCTCCAAAGCAAAGTTGGCATGCCAAACTCGCTCAAGAAGGTGTCCATGGTGCGGTGCTCCCTCAGGGCCAACGGACGTCGAGGTGCTCTTCCTCCGGTGGACTTACGGGTGGTCTGCTTCGTGCGGGCCATCTGTAGCAAAAGTTCTTTCATTACCCCGGGGAAACATATTTTAGGTGATACAACTTTTATCAAAAGGAGATAATCAATTTATAAGGGGAGGAATGCATGACATGAATGAATTGCACAAGTAACATGATGTATGTATGTGCCATACGTTCTCACAAACTTAGGAAATAAATAATTTCTAACAATGAATTCGGTGGCATACAACGATCTCTCAATACGTAGCTAATACGTTCTACACGATAGCGTTGTTATGTACCTGCAGAAGATTCATTTCAGCCCAATTCCCAATGAATGCATAAAAGCAGTAAAGTTTTCTCTACACGCTCTACACGAATCCCCAGATACGTGTACAACGGTAGTAACTACCTGAACCATCATCCTATTGACGGCATCGCCTCAACAGACGGAAGACCCATACATGAGATACCTTTGTAAAACATGCATAGAACATGTAATTACTCCAGCATCATATAAGCATTCACCCTAGATCGGTGGTGTATCCGATCATGCTCTCATAACTCACACTTACCAAGGCGTAGAGGCAAATGATCCATACATTACCACTCAAACAAGTGGCACTCATACAATAGCACGTCGTATGAGCGACGAAAGAGAAATATGATGCAAGAACCCCAAGTCAGTACTTAATTAAGCCACCTAAAGTCCTTAACTGGGCATAAGGGATATGATCACTGGCACACTTTATAGTTTTAAAATCACGTTTTCCAAATGCCTTTTTGTTTTAAATACACTTGTGAACAGTAACACGCTAAACCATGCTCTGATGCCAGCTGTAACAGAACTGACCAATTATACGAAATTAAGTAAGAAAATCATCCGCCAGAGCAGACGATTTAGCAAACTTAAGTCCGTATAACCCGGTAGTCCGTGAAATCACGAAGGATTTCAAACCAACTTCCATTCCAGCCAAGATCGTAATAAGTTTAGCGATCACCATCACATATTACATAAAAGTTCACAATCTCAGATACATCAGAGTTTCAACATAGTTATTACAAACTAGTTCGAATAAAAGTAGCGGAAGTCATTTGTTCAAACCACACACACACTCATGCGGAGTTTAAATATAGTGCCAGCGAATGATCATCTCCAACAAAAGCATCAGACGAGACGTAAGGAATGACCATGCCCATGGTCCTAAGCATCACCCATCGCAGGATACAGGCAGTTGATACAGTAGCCGTAATACATCTGCCCATCTGCAACAAGTGGGAATAAAACCCTGAGTATGAGAAGGTACTCAGCTAGACTTACCCGACATAACCAAAAATAAATGACACCAAGGATTATGAAGGGCTTTATAGTAGGGTAGCTGACTCATTTGCAAAAGAAGCATTTTTAGCATTTCGAGAACCTTTCTAAAAGCATTATTGCCAAGTTCATTATTATAAACCTGCCGACTAGATTTGCACCTATACTAGAGTAAACATGTGATTAAGCAGATAATGATAACCAATGATCATTAAACAACTTCCATACTGTCATATTCATTATAACTATCCAAGTGTTCCATAAACATTTACTACGATGAAGTCACTCAAGTCAAGTGCTCACTATCCAGGAGCGATGGCGATTCGAATCGATTCCTAACCAGCTGGTGATTTGTTCCTTACACAAACCTCACTCACCCGCTAAAGTGAGATATTGATCACCGAGTCAACTTTCCAGGAATCTCGAGTTTGCCAGGAACCACATGTACCCGGGGGCCGACCGACTGCACTTTGGTCTTATCATCCCGCCCCCGTGTCCTACCACACCTGCTTCGGCACAGTGCGTTGCGGGCAATCTACTTGGCCCGAAAAATCTCCCAGCTTCGCGGTCGGAAGGTACTTTATCCGGCCAGCTAAATGTAAGGCATGCGTTCAACATGACTCGAGGCCCAACAACGGCCGGTCCTTAATCGACACAGACGGAAAACACTACAGTCCAAAACTCTGCAAGTCTCCGTCCGGTCTCAACTTCATTTAACACTTAGTTATACCATGACTTCATAGTCATCCAAGTAGATCCAGGTAACCACCTATAGCTCGCAGGTGACAGAAAAACACCCGACTTCTATCGGTCTAAGCCAGCTAAGCATTGACTCGACTGTGGATACCAGGGTAACAAGGATATAGTATAACAAAGGTAAACAAGGTATAATGCAGCAACGGTTGCAAACAACTCCTGAATGTAATGCATCAATTTAAAGTAAAGTATTTAATTAAATCATTGCAAACCGGGAGAAAAATGCTCCGGGGCTTGCCTCTCTCGAAGGAGCTCGGACGGTGATCGGGGCACTCCGAAAGTTCCTCAACGTCCTCCTCGTCGGCTTCTGGCACTTCCTGCTGCTGCACCTCGAGCTACTCCTCGGGCTCCTCGGGTATGATGACTGGGTTCTCGGTTTGTGATCCTGTATGATGCAATGCGCGTAAGTGATTATGCAAACGGTGCATCGAAGGAGATGAATGCAATGGATATGTTTAAGTGCAAGGTAGTCAACATCATCCAAGAAATTATACTACAAGCACGTGTCATCTACTGCATTCTCTTCTACTACTAATATGTTTAAGTCAACACACCTTATCAAATGCTTCAAAGATACACCAAAGCTATTATTATTAACTAACCTTGTATTAAAGAGGATTATTTTATTTCCTTTTTAATTAGGGCTACAACAGAAATCTATATTTCTGGTGCTTATAAAAATCTGAGAAATTACAGTAGCATGGTACTACTCTAATTAGACTACCATCAGATTTTCATGGTGTTTGAATGAGTGAATTAGCCTACACAAAAATCACAAGCTATGGCATGATTTTGTACATAAAAATACTTTGAACTGTGAAAAGTGTCAAACAACAGAATTAGTATTTTTCCTAGGTTCTTTATAGCATACAATAACTGTACAAAAATTGTCACATGCATGTTTTATACAAAGTTTGCTCTCTAGCAAAAATAACAAAAATCAGCCATTAAAGGTACTTGAACTACACCTCCAAAGTTTTCCACAGCACATGTATGAAACATATTTTTCCTAGGAAGTACATGACATAAGAAGATTAACAAACTTGAAATCATATTTTTCTGTAGACTATAGATTTTTCTACATATTTTTCAAGTTATCAGCAATATCCATGATTAAATAAAATCCTACAGAAAAGTATCCCAAAAATGACATGCAATAATTTTCCCAAGTAGATCTGGTGATAAGGAACCTAGCAAAATTTGTTTCAACAAATTTGGAGCAAATTTGAGTACCCAAACATTTTCCAAACCATTTCTATTTTCAAATAATAAAGAGAAATTGAAAACGAATTATTCCTACTCCTACTGGGCCGGCCCGTGGAAACGAACTGGCCCACGGCCACAACCGGCCTACGCGGTCCGAGCGAAAGGGGAGCGCGGCGGCCTGGCAGGGGCTTCGGCCCACGGCCGCTTTGGCCCAGCTCGGCCGAAGCGAAGGGCCATGCCGGCGCCGAGGCTACGCGGCGGCGCGGCTCGGCCAGCGACCGGCGGCCATCTTCGGCCACGGCAGGGCGAGCAAGCGAGCATAGGAGGTTCGCGAGGCATTGGCGAATACGAGCAGGCAGCTAAGCAGGGTGGAGAAGGGGAGGAAGGGGGAGTCCCACGGCGGCCGAGCACGGTGGCGCCATGGTCGACGGCGGCGAAGCTTGGAAAAAGCGCTACCTCGGCTCAAATGACGGCACAACCACGAGCACCAGGTGTCGGAGAGCGAGGCGGAGCTGCTGGTGCTTAATTGCTGGCCGTGGAGGAGCACCGGCGGTGAATCGCGCCGGCGGGTGCGTGGGCGCGGCGAGGGCAGAGCTTAGGGCTCTCGGCTCTGGAGGAGAAGGAAGGCAGCGCGGGCGAAAGTGAGCGAGCGCACTGGCTGCGGCGGTTGAAGGCGGGCGCGAGTGCACGGGCGTAGGTCGTGGCTGCCGCGCGGCGGGCGACGCCGACGCATGGTCACCACGCGGCGAGAGCTTCCTGATGCGGTCACGGCGTGGCGCAGCGACGGGCGCGGCGCGCGGGAGAAGGAGCCAGCGCGCGCTGGGCTGGGCCGAGGCGAGGTGGGCTGGAGCGGCGCGGGGGGGGGGGGGGGGGGGGCTTCGCTGGCGCGCTGGGCCGGCTTCGGCAGGCGGGCCAGAAGCGAGGCGGCGGCCCGATAAGGAGGAAAAAGCCTTTTTTCAAATATTTTCAAGGAATTTTTACATGCCCTCTTTCAAATATTATTTTGAGCAATAAAATGACATCTTTTGAAAATGTACCAAAAATGAAAGTTGTTTAGAATTTAATTCTTAACAACTTTGCTTTAATGACCACAGCCAAATTCTTTCTAGATTTTGAATTGTAAGATCAAAGTCCATGTTAAGCTCAAAAACCCTAATTTTGGGAATTTATTTTTGAAGCTAAATTTTGAATTAATTTGAATACAAACATTGCTCCAAAAATTGAACTAAACATTGCTAGATGATTTACAATAGTAGCCAAACATATTTTACTAACCCAGCAAGAAAAATTTAGGACAAAACAATTCTAACAAAGGTATGCAACATTCAGGTTTCACACATGTTTCAAATGTTTCGAAACAATGTTTCAGTTGTTATTTACATGATTAGGCATGTGTGATTTGAATGCTTGATGATGCATGATATGCATGATTTGCAGTGCCTAAATGCAGGCATAACACCGGGGTGTTACATCCGAGTTCATACTATTAGTCTTGAGCATGTAAGCACAAAGAAGATGCTTGTGGATCCGCTTACAAAAGGCTTACCACCCAACGTGTTTAAAGAATATTTAACCGGTATGGGTTTACGGGAAAGCCTATGATTCCTGGACAACAAGGGCCTAGTTAAGAATCTGTTTCAAAGCAGAGAGGTGTATTGTAGCTGTTAATCCAACGGTACTAATTATTGTGACGAGGCACGCTTTATGCATTAATCTATGATGAAATGGGAAAAGATAAAATATTTTAAGTTTAAGTCATAAGGTGAGATCAAGGGGGAGAATGTTAGGTTGATCTCCACCAAGTCATGGTTAATTTGGGCCTTTGATCCGTGTCCTGATCAGGGGTGCCCAACTCAGTCATGGTTGGTGGGTCTCCGTCGCGCAGCGCTATAAAGAGGAATGTGGGGGCCAGGACGCATGGTACAAGGTTCACCGCAACCGCTGTTTTTCCTCACCTACATCCCAACCCTAGTCCGATCGAGAGGGTAGCGCTGACAACGACGGAAAGCACCACTGCCAGCGTCGCCACTGTCCTCCTCAACTCCCTTTTGCTGACGCCGGTCTCCACTGCTACTCCTTCACCGCAACCCGTCTTCATCGACACCACTGGACTGCACCGACCTCACCACCGGCGCGATGGCTAGCAGCTCCGCCAAGCCCACCGATGGTCAGCTATCTCTACACCTCTCCCTCTGTCTAGTTCATGATCTAGGTTGTTTTATCCCGAATAGAATGGTTTCATCCACTGGATCTATGACTAGTTGATCTTAGCACTTATAACATTTTTTATTTAGATCGACTGGATTTGGAGACGACCAAAATTGGGAAGTACCACGTGATGTTCTTCCTCGCGTAGCAGCCTACGACTACGACTCTATATATAATGCGATCAAGCTGGACTGACAACCTGAATGGCCTGAGGGTGGCCTCAAACTGTTTGGAAAGCTTAAGGTGCCTGTCTACTCATTACTTAATGAGTAGTGTGTGCATGCCATGTCATTGAACGCAACTGGGTCTCATCACCCCACTATTCCTCGCATTTGAACTTGGTTAATTGGTGCTTTTCCTGCAATTACAGTTCGCTGTGAGGCACGCAGCACAAACAGATGATTTTGGAAGCACCTTCAAGGGTCCTCAGCCATACCTGGACTCCCGTGTTGTAAGTTTCATTGATTTCTTCTTTGAAGAGGATGCAACAGAGTTCCTGTCTTTTAGGACAGTGTTTGCGTGACGTTCATCCTAATTTGCCACTAACTGGGCTCATTCAAAATAACTATGGAGACATGTCATTTTAGTCTTGTCTCAGTGTGCAAAAAATAAAAGTTATAAGGCACACGTGAGTGTGTTCAATGGGAAAGCATGTACCATGCCATGTGAGGCCTTGATGCCTCCAATATTTCCATAGCACATGTACAAGGCACACGCATCTGTGGTTTGGCACCAGTTGCCTGGTGTGTTTAAGTGTGTGCATCACCTTTGTAGTCTATGAAGAAATATCATATATTATGCAATGCGAATAAAGTATTCAGCAGAAATGCATTTTATTCTCTACCTTCAAAAACAATTTATAATTTATATTTGCGATATCTGCTTATAACATGATCTTGCAAAAAGGAGAGGGGAAAAAAGGCATAATGAAGCTGCAGATGAAAATTTTCTAAGTATGGAGGTACTAAGTTACTGTGTACACGGTGCGGTGCCAGTAATTGAATCGAGATGCTGGCAAGTGTTTTTTCATACAGGAACTGATGAAACCATGACTGAGATATAGAATACCTGATTTCAGCCTTGAAAATAGACCAATATTAAAAATAAAAAATCTATTTTATTGGATTCAGGGTATTACTAATGTTTAATTTTTTCTCTTGTTGCAGTCAGAACAGCATGATAGTACAAAGAATACAGACATGCTATCAATTGTGCATGGTATTCACTAGTACAGAAACAGACGGTACTCCCGGTTGGGAAACCCCTTTAGTCCCGGTTTTTCAACCGAGGGCACGAATCCGGGACTAAAAGAGCCCCTCCTTTAGTCCCGGTTTCTCGCCCAGGACTAAAGGTTCACCTTTAGTCGCGGTTGGTAATACCAACCGGGGTTAAAAAGGTCTCCCGGCCTGGCCACGTGGGCTGGCCCTTTAGTCCCGGTTGCCAACCGGGACTAAATGTTTTTTTTTTGTTATAAATGTTATAATATGGTAGCTGTTGTTTGGTTTTTTTGTTATAACATGGCTACTGTTTGGTTTATTGTTATAAATGTTAGATAAAAAGTTGTGGTAGCTGTTTGGATTGCAGCCGCATGTTAGTCAAAATGCTCCGTATATATTCTCACTAGAAAATGTTTGAATAATCATCACAAGCACACGAGAAGCTTAATAATGTTTACTAAAACAGTAGCACTAGAGCAATATACTATCAGCTTCTAGCTTTTACAAAATGAACAGCCAGCCACTATAAAATCAACAGCCGGCCTTCCATTCTTCATAACGAGACAGTCCTTGCCTTCCATTCTTCATGAGCAGATAGTCAAAATAACACATGCAAATGTTCAAAAGAAAGATGAAATTAGTAATATAATAAACTAAAATAGCTTGGAATACAAATGTACTGTATGAGCTAATTTTGTCAACAACAAAAAAATTCTAACACCACATGCCAAATATGAAGATTTCCTATATATTAGTTAACAAAAAAATTATCTATTCGATAGCAATCTTGCCTAGATTAAAGAAACGAAGCACCTGCAATGATTTGTCCATATATACTAAAGAAAGAAAGCACTAACTAGCAAGAACTAGATGGATTCACCGCATCTCTGCATGAATTTATTCTTACAAAAATCAATGGAAAGGGGAAAATGGAAATGCCTTCTCTGGCGGCTGCAGGGGTTGCTGTGCCTGAACCTTCTTCCGCACAGACTGGATCTGCATGAATCACCACCACGAGATGGATGAATCTTCACCTAGTTGATTGATTTGCCTCGGTTGTGGCATCCGATTCCACATCCACAAGATCACAGCTTCTACAAGACCAAAAGTATATTTTAGATCTACATAGATGGGGAAAACTAGAGATTAACAGATGGTAACGAGAGAGAAGATGAGAAGTTGCACAAGTTCATCACCTGTGTGGACAGAGAAGACACCCGTGCTCAGCGGGCAGGACGGTTCTTTGTATAGGAGGGGACCTTTAGTCCTGGTTGGAGACAGCAACCGGGACTAAAGGTCCCTTTCTACTCTCGGACGGAGCCTTCAGCCGGGAGTAGACTTTTACTCCCGGTTGGAGGGACCAATCGGGAGTAAAAGTTAACCTTTAGTCTCGATTGGACACAGCAACCGGGACTAAAGGTCCATTTCTAGTCCCGGACAGAGCCTCCAGCCGGGAGTAAAAGTTAACCTTTAGTCCCGGTTGGTAGCTCCAACCGGGACTAAAGGTCCCCTGCAGCAAAAGCCTGCCGCAGTAGCCGTTGGGCAGGGACCTTTAGTCCCGGTTGGAGCTACCAACTGAGACTAAATGTTTCTCTAGTCCCGGGCGCAAAAAATACCAGGACTAAAGCCAAATTTTGAAGTGGATCAATAGTCGTTTCTCTACTAGTGATTGTCAAATGCCATGTTATTGAACAATTAAATAGGATTTTATCTGACATGAACTCCAGTGGACTACACAATAAACTGAATAAAGGAGAAAAACATCAGCCTCTCGCTCATGACCAGGATTTGCCTGGTGAGTCAGATTATTTCTCTTATTGTACATATTAACATATATGAGCAAAAGAGGCTGGGGTTTCATCATTCTATCTATTAAGACGGGTATATTTTGATCAGTACGTGGTGCTTCTTATGCAAAATGAGTAGGGTCAGGATTTGCACAAACAAAATGCAAGGTTTGTATCATTCCTATTTTCCTCAAAGAATTGGGGCTTAGATTAGTGTTCTTTCTTGTCATGTAGATGCCACTGAAGGTACTGACACAGTCAATGTTCACTCCTATTCTGGCAACACTGCTCCCTGGTACACGATGCTCTACTAATAATCATATTGGAGCGCTTTCTTCATAATTAAGTTCTTGTTCAGCTTGATGTTTGATATTGAGGATGTGTATATTATCACTTGCATGGTACAGGCAGAGTTAAAGCCCAAAGAGCTACTTAACAATCTGCAACCAGTAACTCTACAGGGTGTTCCATCCAAGAAAAGGAGCCGATCAAAATTTTGTGACATGATCAAAGAAGCTTCACCCTCTACAGGTTATACAGATCATCTTACATTCACCCTGGATTCTATTTGTTTTGAGAAGGGTTGGTAGATACATCTACTTAGCAATATCACACTTGTAGTTATCTAGTAACAGTATTACAATCAATTACTTGTTATCTGAGTTTTTCTGAAAAATTCAATACATCAGCTATAATGACATGTATGCAAAAAAGATAGTTAAATTTGGTTTTTTATTGAAGCAGAAAAGAAGCCAACGGTTCAAGCGACCTCATGCCAAACTAATCCAGACAGTCCTGAAGATGTGATCATTCTTGATAGGAACCTTTCTGTGTCTAGTACTTTGGGCTCTTGTCCAGCAAACCCTGCTCCCCGGTACAATGATGCTGTACAAATATTCGTGTTAGATATTTTTGTTCATGTTTAAGTTCTTGTTGTGTTTCCAGCTGGACATTGCAGATGTGTGTCCTTGCACACATGTCTGGCCACGTGGAAGCTTTTGCCAATCTGAAACCAAGAACTACACAGGAAGTTTCATTAGAAAGAACAAGTACATTGGAAGTAGCAGTTAGGAATGGAGCCCGATGTGAATCACACCCTGACATTATTCTAGGAGCTTCACCCTCTTCAGGTTATACAACTTTGCTTACATTCACCTAGTTTTCATTTGTTCTGGGGAGAGTGTAGGAGGAAGAGAATTGGTGGAATTGTTGATTGTATTGCTGAGTCTCATGGGCGGATTATATAGGAGTATGTTGCTTGGGGGCAAGAAGCCTCCCTTAGAGATAAGGCAAGCCGGGATTACATGTTCCTAATATACCATATCTGGAGATATTTCAATATACTGACGGTGAGACTAAAGAAGCCGAAGGTTGTAAGCGGGTGAGCTGACATCCCCTGCAGTCATAACGATCGATGCGCCGCAGATGCTGTGGATGGAGTGTTCAAGTAGCCGAGGGTGGGACGATGTAGCCATGGGCGAAGGTGCCATGCTAGAGATAGCCGTGGTCAAGGTAGCGTATATCGAGAAAGTCACACATGAAGCAGTGGGCGGAAAAGAGGCACCATGGTGATGACGGAGACATGACAAGGAAGTCATCATGGAAAGGGGCGATGTCGAGGTCGATGTAGTCATGGCCATCGATGATGTAGTCGAAAACGGCGATGCAATCGTGGCAGGGAGTGTCGATGCAGTCAAGTCATCATGGACAAAGCGTGAACCAGGGTTGCCAGGCCAAGGAACGCATCGTGGACGAAGGCACGCACCAGTGTTGCCAATACTGGACATACTAGTTAGAGGGCCCCAACCATGAATCAACGTCTAAGGGACTAGCACAAAGGGCCTCAGGACGGTTGTGGTTCCCCATAACGATGAGTAGAAGGTGCCAATGAAGCACATGATCGTTGGAGTAGACAAAGTAGGTGGGGAAGAGACTATGACACTGGCGATGTGGTTGAGTTGGACAAAGGAAAAGCCTTGCAGGAGCGGACGCTCCTATACCCGAAGGTGAGTAGTCCGAGCGGATGCACCTGCTCGAAGGCAGTGGTTCGGACGCAAGGTGCAGCGACAGTGGTAGAGCGCACGGCGATGGAGAACTCAAACACCTTGACGAAGACTGGGTGTAGATTGGTGCAAGAGGCACAACACAGTCGTCGCTATTCATGGGGCGGCAAGGTATTATGCAGTGGCGAGTCTACCGTGGACGGGGGCACACCAGTGAGGGCATGTCTCTGACGGTGGCGACCACGAACAACGGTGTTGCGGCTCGAGGAGATGGCACGGTAGCAGGCCTATTGTTTAGAGAAGATGCTCATAGTACTTGATGACGGACGTCACGAAGGGTGGGCCATGCACAACTAGCTGACCAAACTGAGGACACGTGAGGTGGGACACCGATGTAATTATATGTTTGGTTCATGGGACCATGGGGGATGAGATAGGGCGGTCCTTGTTCTACAGGTGTCTGGTTCAGAGTCGAGTGGGATGGGGGATATCCCTCTAGGGAATATTCCACGAATATGCTCTCCAATCAAGGATCCTCCTATCCCTAGAAACGATGGGATGGTGAGGGATGAGATGGGACGAGTGGGCCCTAGAGCCGTTGCAATTCTAAAAAAAGAGGCAGACACTACATGTCAGATTTGTCATCACAAACCTTTTGTCCTCAAACTAAATAGAAAATAGGGACCATCCTATCCCCTCAATCAAACATGAAACATGGTCATTTCCATCCTTAAAAACATGGTTAGGTCCATCCCATCCCACCATGACTCTGAACGAAATACACGCTAAGAAGTTTGCAGAGGTATCTAGATCTATGATGATGATGATGATGAACTAGCGATCAAGACGTGCAGACAGTATGACCAAGAAGCGATGCGGGAATACACCCCCTATAACATCGTGTGCCCAACCAAGCTGCACAGGTGAAGGGGTAGAGGCCAGTGTAGTCAACGCCGATGTTAGAGCAGATTTGTGCGAGGTCGACGGGTGGTGGGCGACTCAACCCTGATCAGTGATTACCAAAAAGGATACAAGTAGCAACACGTGAGAACCGAGGGGGGCGATGGGGCGGTCCAGCCAGAGGGTCCTCCATTGAGGTGTGTAGATCGGGAGGTGGGCTCCTTGCTCGGATCAAACACATCCCGGCGATGCAGGAGGGAGCGGCGCGACAGAGGCCCCTTGGGTTGGCGGGGTGAATCAACGGTGGTGGAACGAGGCGCGACCTAGTCCGACTGCCACCATGGCGGCACAAGGACAGTTTCGGCATGGTCCAACCACCACCACGACAGCACGGGGACTAGGCGTGGTCCAACAACAAAGATCTACATGGAGGCCGATGGCGTAGAGGAGGTAAGCGATTTGTTGCTGCGACCCAGGTTAGAATGACTATGAGGGCGGTAGATCAATAGGATTGACTATCTAAACTAGGGCGCTGCCCCAATGGAGATCAATTTCCCTAGGGCATGCAGTGTAGAAGTGATGTCTCGTATCCTATATCAGAACTTGAACTTGTGATATCATATAGGAGGAACAAAATAGGTGGAATTGTTTGATTGTTGAGCCTCATGGGTGGATTATATAGGAGTACATTACTTAGGGGTCAAGAAGCCTCCCTTAAAGATAAGGCAAGTCGGAATTACATGATCCTAACTAACATATCTGGAGATATCCCTAATACTCTAGTAGAGAGCTCATATATGCATCTATTTATAAATGTCAAACACATGTTGATGAGTTCATCAGTTAGCAACTAAAAATAACAATTACTAAAAAGTTGTATAGGCTTCCCTATAAACAAGTTATATCAGCTAGATGTTGCGTATGCAAACTAGAAACTTACAGTTTTCTGCATGCAGAAGCAGAAAAAAGCCAGCGGTGTTAGATAATCTACTGTTACCTTGTGTGAACACAGCAAGGGAAGACGGCGCTAAAAAGGCCCCCCTGCTGTGATACTGTAGCGCTGTAGGTGCAGGCGGCGCATGGCTCACCTGCAGCACTATAGGCACATGCAGTGGCCGACGCAGAGTTAGCCCTGTATGTTATCTAGTTACTATTACAGCATGTGCGCTGTACTAGGACTAGATGCATAGAGTTGTATAAATAGACTACCACGGCAACTCAGTAAAGAGAGCTCAGATTTGCCATATCACAGACAGGGCTTTGGCCAACGCTGGTATCTTGTATTGTGTGTGCATGCTCTGTTCTCCCTTCTTCTTCTAGCTCTAGCTATAGTGTATGGGGATGGACAACGCTTGTTCGTGGTCGGCACGGCTAGTGGGTGCTCGGCAACACTAGCGGGTGCTCAGCAAGACTGGTGAGTGGTTCACTCACCTGAGCCGGTGATCCGAGGGCCAACAAGTGGTATTAGAGCCGTACAAGTGTCGTCGCCAGACTAACCGCTGGTGATGACGGGCGGTTCAGAGATGGGCGACAGCAGTGGCACTGCTGTGGCTTCCTAACCATGACCAGAGGTCGTTGTTCGCATGGCGTGGGAGGTCAGCGGCACCAGTTGGCCGACGTTGACTTGCACCAACTATGGAGAGTGATCGGTGACCATGAAGGTCAAGCTTAGAGCCCGACAGCTCTGGAATGCTGTTGACAAGGGCACCGACAATGAAAAAGATGACATGATAGCGCTAGAGGCTATCCTTGCTGCTGTACCGGTGGAGTACAGGGAGCCATTGGGGATGAAGAGCTCTGCTAAGGAGGTGTGGGAGGCTATTGCGGCGATGCGCGTCGGTTCCGACCACGCAAAGAAGGAGACGGCCCAGCTTCTAAAGTAGGAGTATGCCAACCTCAAGTTGAAGGATGGTGAAATAGTGGAGGACTTCTCCCTCCGCCTGTAGATGCTCATCAGCAAGCTGAAGATCCATGGCATCACCATCGATGAAGAGGAGGCGGTCTCCGAGTACCTCCACTCCATACCAGCAAAGTACATCCAGATCGCTCTCTCCATAGAGACGATGCTGGACTTGTCCACCCTCACTATTAAGGATGTGACAGGCCATCTATGGGCGGTGGATGAGTGCCTGGAGCAGGCGATAGCAAAGAAGGGCAGCGGGAAACTCCTACCGACGGAAGAGGAGTGGGCTGCTCGGAGGAACTCCAGGAAGGCAGCCTCCTCTAGCTATGGTAGCAATGGCAAGGGCTGCGGCAAGGCTTCTTCGAAGAAGAAGCAGGTCGACCCCAACATCTGCCAGCGTTGTGGGAAGATGGGCCATTAGGCACGGGAGTGCCCAAACCGCAAGTAGGAGAAGAAAGCTAAAGCTCATCTGGCGCAAGCTAATGATGAGGATGAGGACACTATCCTAATGGCGACGTTCCATGCATTGCATGACGTCGAGGCTGAGGAGAAGGAAGAGGCGATGACGGTGGAAGGACCTGGGAAGGCCCTAAAGACCATCAACCTCGATGAACTACGCGCCCAAGTCACCTTGGATGTGTGGGCATTGACCAGGAGCAACGATGGTATCTGGACTCCGGTGCCAACAACCACATGACGGGCTTGAAGGCATCCTTCTCCGAGCTCGACGACGATGTTACCGGTACGGTGAAGTTTGGTGACAGCTTAAGGGTGGCTATCCAAGGGCATGGCACCATTATCTTTAGATGCCATAACAGGGAGCACCATGCGCTAACGGATGTATATTACACCCTGCAGCTACGTTCCAGCATCATCAACATTGGTCAGCTGGATGAGCGTGGTAGAGACGTACTGATCAAGGACGATGTCCTTAGGATCAGGGACCGGGAGCAGCGACTTCATGCCATGGTGAAGAGGTCCCTAAACTGGTTGTACCTGCTCGATCTGAAGGTAGAGCAGCCAGTGTGCCTAGCGGCAAGGCACTCCGAAAAACCATGGATGTGGCATGCCCGGTTCGGACATCTTAGCTTCGACGCGCTTGGTCGGCTGGAGAAGATGGTCCGAGGGCTACCCCACATCAAGCATGGAGGAAAGCTATGTGATAGTTGCCTGGATGGGAAGCAGAGGAGGCTACCTTTCCTAAAGGCGGCCAAGTATCGCGCGAAGGAAGCTCTCGAGCTCATTCACGACAACCTCTACGGGCCGATCACGCCTGCTACAAACAGTGATCGGCAGTACTTCCTCCCGCTCATAGATGACTATAGTCGCTACATGTGGCTGCAACTTCTGATGAGCAACGACAAAGCGGCGGCGGTGATCAAGAAGTTCAAGACACGCGTAGAGACCGAGAGCGCTAAGAAGCTCCATGTGCTGAGGACTGATCACGACGGTGAATTCACTTCAGTGGAGTTCACTACGTACTACGTGGATTAGGGTGTGGGACAACACCACACCGCGCCATACTCGCCAAATAGAATGGCTTGGTGGAGAGGTGGAACCGGACGGTGGTCGACATGGCCCGATCAATGATGAAGTCCAAAGGCATGCCGGTAAGGTTCTGGGGAGAGGTGGTGACCATGGCGGTTTTCATCCTCAACCACGCTCTGACCAAAGCCCTGATGGGCAAGACGTCGTTCGAAGCTTGGTATGGGCGCAAACCAAGCATGTCCTTCCTCTGGACATTCGGTTTCATCGGCCACGTTAGGAAGATGAAGTCAAACCTCACCAAGCTAGAGGACAGGAGCACACCCATAGTGTTCCTAGGCTACACGGAGGGTACCAAGGCGTACCGGCTCTACGACCCACATGGAGACAAGGTGCTTGTCTCGCGTGACGTCGTGTTCGATGAGGAGGAGGCTTAGGTCTGGAGCAGTCCGAGCACAGGGGAAGCTGGTGGCTTCATCAGCACCTTCGTCGTCAAGCACTTGGTCATCCACAGTGGTGGAGATGCTGGGGAACAGGTGTCGAGCACTCCGGGAGGAGTGCCAAGCAATTTGGCGGTGGAGCCGAGCACTCCTGGGGCAGTGCCGAGCACTTTGGGAGGGATGCCGAGCACTCCGGGAGGAGTGTCGAGCACTCTTGGAGGGATGCCAAGCACACCATGAGTGGTGCCGGGAGGTTCTGTAGTGGTGGCGACCACTTTAGGACAGGTGTCGAGCACTCTCATGGCAGAGCCAAGACGTCTTGCAGTGGTACCGACCACTCCAAGACTGAGACTGGGCACTCCTACAGTGTGGCCGAACACTACAGGAGTTATGATGAAAAGTCCAGAAGTAGTGCTGAGCACTGAACCAGGGGTGCCGAGCACTGAACCAGCTGTGCCAAGCACTTCAGGTACTGTACCGAGCACTCCGGAAGAACAGGGAACTCCATCGACGCCGATCGAGTTAGCCTCACCTCCAAGTGACATCACTGAGTTCGTGGATGCCTTCAACGAAGGTGAGGAGGTGCAGTTCCATAGGCTAGATGACATCATCGGTGACACAGAACCCTTAGGACTGGCTGGTCGGCTGCTCAATGACGCAGAGCTACTGCTAGTCAGTACAGAGAAACCACCCATGTTCGCGCTGGCCGAGCAGGATGGAAACTGGCGACGGGCGATGCTAGAGGAGATGAAGTCGGTCGAGGAAAACGAGACATGGCAGCTCGTCGATCCACCTCTAGGATGTCGTCCGATCAGCCTGAAGTGGGTGTACAAAGTCAAGTGGGATGAGCTCGGCGCCATTGTCAAGCACAAGGCACGCCTTGTCGCCCAAGGCTTTATTCAGCTCGAGGGCATAGACTTCAAGGAGGTCTTTGCGCCAGTAGCGCGCATGGAGTCGGTCCATTTGCTACTTGCCTTGGCAGCAGCAAAGGACTGGCGCATCCATCACTTGGACGTTAAATTGACCTTCCTCAACGGTGAACTAGCGGAAATGGTCTTCGTTAGGTAACCTTCAGGTTTTGCCGTCAAGGGAGCAGAGCACAGGGTGCTCTGACTGCGTAAGGCGCTCTACGGGCTGCGGTAGGCCCCACGAGCATAGAACGCCAAGCTTGACGCCACGCTTGGCGAGCTTAGGTTTCAGAGGTGCGCAACCGAGCATGCGCTCTACATGCAGCGACGGGGGAAGGAGGAGCTCGTCGTCGGCGTGTATGTGGATGACTTGATCATCACCGGCGCGCGCACGAAGAACATCAATAGCTTCAAGCGCGAGATGGTGGCTCGTTTTTGAATGTGTGATCTCGGTGCACTCTCCTACTACCTCGGCATCGAGGTGAGATAGGGGAAGGAGGAACTCACGCTCGGTCAGAGCGCGTATGCCTCCAAGCTGTTGGAAAGGAGTGGCATGACTGAGTGCAAGTCATGTGTGACTCCGATGGAGGAGCGGCTGAAGTTGACGAAGGCCAGCACCGCGGCGAAGGTGGATGCGACACTCTACCGGAGCATCGTCGATGGTCTACGCTACCTAGTCCACACGAGGCCGGACATTGCGTTCGCCGTGGGCTACGTCAGTCGCTTCATGGAGAATCCCAGAGAGGATCACTAGGCTGCGGTGAAGCAGCTACTACGCCACGTCAAGGAGACGGTGGATCATGAGATCATCTTCCCAAGGACCGGCGGGAGTAGGCTGCAGCTCAATATGTTCTGCGATGCAGACATGGCAGGGGACATCGAAGGGCGACGGAGCACCTCTAGCGTGCTCGTCTTCCTCGGGTCGGCCCCAATTTCATGGTTGTCACTGAAACAGAAGATAGTGGCGCTATCTACGTGCGATGCAGAGTACGTAGCGGCGGCCACAGCAGCGTGCCAAGTTGTGTGGCTACGCCGGCTGCTGGGCGAGCTGATCGGCGTGGAAGCTCACCCACCAGCACTGATGGTGGACAACCAGCCCGTCATCGCCCTCGCGAAGAATCCGGTTCTGCACGACCGGAGCAAACACATCGACGTGAAGTTCCACTTCCTCAGGGACTGTCGATGGAGGACAGGTCGTCATCGAGTTTATCGAAACTAATCAGCAACTCGTGGATGTCCTCATCAAGCCGCTCGGACGTCTTCGACTCACGGAGCTAAAGGAGATGATCGGCATGGAGGGGGTACAAGGGTTAGCAGTAGGATTAAGGAAAGATTGTTAGATAATCTACTGCTACTTTGTGTGAACACAGCAAGGGAAGGCGGCGCCGAAAAGGCCCCCTGCTGTGATACTGTAGCCATTGCAGGTGCAGGCGGCGCATGGCTCACCTGTAGCACTGTAGGCATATGCAGTGGTCGGCGCAGAGTCAGCCCTGTATGTTATCTAGTTACTGTTACAGCATGTGCGCTGTACTAGGACTAGATGGATAGAGTTGTATAAATAGACTACCACGACAACTCAATAAAGAGAGCTTAGATTTGCCATCTCACAGACAGGGCTTCGGCCAACGCTGGTGTCTTATATTATGTGTGCATGCTCTGTTCTTCCTTCTTCTAGCTCCAGCCATAGTGTGTGGGGACAGACAACGCTTATTCGTGGTCGGCACGGCTAATGGGTGCTCGGCAATACTAGCAGGTGCTCGACAAGACTGATGAGTGGTTCACTCACCCGTCGATGATCTGAGGGCCAACAAGCGGTTCAGGCGACTTTGTGCCAAACTAATTCAGACTGGGCGGAAGATGTCATCCTGGACAAACCTTTTCAGTCTAGGACTGTGGGCTCTACTGCAAATTCTGCTTCCAGGTACTTGTTGCTCTACCAATATCCACATCAGTCATCTTCATAATTAAGATACTGTTCTGTTGCCTACACTCTTAGTGTAGCGGTAAGCACCTTAGCTGAGGAAAATACCAGACACCGGCCAGGGTTCACCAATCGCTGGTAACCAAAAAAAAAAAATAGTGGCAAGATGTTGGCCCATTGTACTTGTGGTTGATTTAGCCCGTATTACCTATGGGTAGTTGCTGTGGTCGAAGGCCTAGGTTACGGTGCGGCCCTATAGGGTGAAATTGGAGTTCAAGGAATTTCTCGGCCCATGTGGTTCTTGCTTCGTCTTAATTTTATAATGCTTTCCGGAGGCTCTTCTTAGGGTCGTTTTAAAGATACTGTTTTGCTTTGGGCTTGACATTGCAGATGTGCATGCAGGGTACAGTCAAGGTCAAACCCTAAGGAGGAGATATTTACCAATCAACAACCAAAAACTCAACAAGAGGTTGCATCTGGAAAAAAGGAGCCAATCCGAATTCCTGATCGGAAAAGGTACTCAGTGCGGATCTCACCATGGCATGATCCAACAAGCTTCACCCTCTCCAAGTTACACAAATTATCTTACATTCACCCTAGATCCCATTTGCTTTTCGGAGAGTTGATAAAATGTCTACTTATCAATTTCAAATATGTATTGCTACTTTTCAGAGAGTTAATAAAAAAATTCAGCCTAGATCAACTAGCTGCTAGCGACAACAAATTACTGACAAGTTTTATGAGCTTTTTCTTAGAAAATAGTCATCATATGAAACAAGAGGCATGCAAAGAACAAACTTACGGTTTTGTCGCGTGTTGAAGCAGAAAAAAAAGCCAGTGGTTCAGATGAGTTCATGCCAAACTACTTCGGACAGTTCTGAAGATGTTGAAATCCTTGAATACAACCCCTTTGAGTCTGGGACTGTGAGCTTCCATCCTAAAAACGCTGCTCCTCGGTACACAATGCTCTGCCATTATTCATATTGGATATCTTCTTTATAATTAAGTTCTTGTTCTGCTCTGGGCTAGACATTACAGATGTGTGTAACTATTTACAGGGCGCAGTCAAGATCAAACCCCAAGGACGTGTTTTCAAATCTGCATCCAAGAACCGAACAAGAAGTTCCATCTGAGAAAATAAGTCAAACGGAATTTGAAGCCAGAAAAGGAACCCAATGTGACACTTACCAAAACAAATTTCCTGCAGCTTCATCTTGTCCAGGTTATACAAGATCCCATTTATTTTGTAGAGAGTTCTATAGGGATTTATTACGGTAATCCGAAATAACTGTGGACCATCCGTTTAAGTGAATCTAGATCTAGATCAGTGTTATCACACATTACCTTATAGGTGGTAATAGAAGAAATATGTATTTTTTGTTTTAGAAAACAGGAAACATATCTTGCAATTATATCTAACAAACATACACATGCATGGATCTGTATGTGATGGACGTCAGGATGTGTATAGTTGGTGTAACCTTTTTTATTGAAATGTGACATACATGATAGATCCCATATCATGCATATTTGTTGAATTATCTTTTGCTGGAACGTGACGGATGTAGATGTGTAGCATACAGACGTGATTAAGATGGGACTCTTCCTTGATCCTAATAGCTTGACAATTTATGTTTTTTTATATTTAAATTAAAAGCACTCCAGTGTTTAGATATAATATAAATGTAGTAATGTGCACATGTACCACAAGAATGGTAAGTGCAAAAGGGGAAAAAAAGGTTTCCTATACTAATCTTTGTATTCCACGTGTATGGCCGTTTTCCGTGGGAGAGACGATCGATAGTTCTGGTTGGCTTCCTGTTCCTGATAAGGGAGGTGGGGCTGTTATTGTGATTTCAGGAATTATTTCATTTTTATTTCTAATTATTAAATAATTTCTATTTTGAAAAATTAACAGCTCAGAGTTGTTTGAGATCTTAACTCCTCTGGTGTAACCAGAGTACCGTAGCAAGGCCCATATATAACTATTTGTTGTTATTAAACATGTATCGATCATTTGCAAAGATTAGTTATATCTTCTAGTACGCAAGATACGCAAAGAAACTAATGGTTTCCTGCTTTATGTGGCAGAAGAAAAGTCAGTGACTCAGGAGACTCCATGCCAAACAACCCCAGAAGATGTCATGATCCGTGATTCCAATCCTTTTGAATCCGATGCAGCGTGTACTCCCAGCTGCAGTGGCCCAGAAATGAAGAAAGAATACATTTTTGGACGTTCACCATTTGAAATGGGACTGGTTCACCCAACACCACCCTCGAAACAAGCCGAAGCGTGCTTCAAGTGGTTAGAGGCATGCAGCTACTAGGACGACCAGCTTAATTGGTGGGTTTAGGCATACAGATGCTAGAATTAGTTTCCTTTTATCTGAGTATGCTTTGAGTGCATCAATTTCCATTGTGATCGATCAGGACATGGGTCATTCTTGAGGAACCTAATTCGATAGCAGTAGATGGACTGTTAGATAATCTTCTGTATCTCTTGTGTGAATGCGCAACAGGTGAAGGCGGCGCCGAAAAGGGCTCCCTGCAGGGACAGGCGCCGCACGGCTCACCTGCCGCACTGTAGCTACAGCAAGGGGCAGGCGCTAGAGTCAGCCCTGCTGTCACAGCTAGTCACTGTAGCAGCATGACAGCTGTACTAGGACTAGATAGATAGAGTTGTATAGATAGTTTACCACTGCAACTCAGTAAAGAGAGAGTTCAAATTTGTCATCTCCTATACAGAGCTCCAGCCAACGCTGGTGCCTCCCGTGTGTGTATGCTATGTCCCTCCCTTCTTCTACCTCTAGCCATAGTGTGTGGTCTAACAACGTCTGTCGTGCTCGGCCGTGGTCGGCAAGACTGGTGAGTGGTCGACTCATCTGAGCCGGTGATCTTGTGGGTCAATAAGTGGTATCGAAGCCGTACAAGCGCCGTCGTCGGATTAACCGCTAGCGATGACGGATGGTTCGGAGATGGGCGACAGCAGTGGCACTGCTGTGGCTGCCCAGCCACGATAGGAGGTTGTTGTTCGCACGGTGCGGGAGGTCAGCGGCACCAGTTGGCCGACGCTGACTCGCACCAACTATGGAGAGTGGTCGGTGACCATGAAGGTCAAGCTCAGAGCCCGACGGCTCTAGAATGCTGTTGACAAGGGCACCGAAAATGAAGAAGATGACTTGTCAGCGTTGGAGGCTATCCTCGCTGCTATGCCGGTGAAGTATAGGGAGCCATTGGGGGCGAAAAGCTCTGCTAAGGAGGCGTGGGAGGCTATTGCGGCGATGTGCGTCGGTTCCGACTGCGCAAAGAAGGCGACGGCCTAGCTTCTGAAGCAGGAGTACGCCAACCTCAAGTTCAAGGATAGAGAATCGGTGGAGGACTTCTCCCTCCGCCTGTAGACGCTCATCAGCAAGCTGAAGAGCCACGGCGTCACCATCGACGAAGAGGAGGCGGTCTCCAAGTACCTCCACTCTATGCCAGCAACGTACATCCAGATCGCTCTCTCCAGAGAGACGATGCTGGACTTGTCCACGCTCACCATTAAGGATGTGACAGGTCGTCTGCGGGCGGTGGACGAGCGCCTGGAGCAGGCGACAACAACAAAGGACAGCGGCAAACTGCTGCTGACAGAGGAGGAGTGGGTTGCTTGGAGGAACTCCGGGGTAGCCTCCTCTAGCCGCGGTGGCGATGGCAAGCACCGCGGCAAGGCTTCTTCGGAGAAGAAGAAGCAGGTCGACTCCAACGCCTGCCAGCGCTGCGAGAAGACAGGGCATTGGGCACTCCCAGGAGAAGAAGGCTGAGGCTCATCTGGCCCAAGCTGCTGATGATGATGAGGCCACTATCCTGATGGCGACATTTTGTGCACTGCACGACGTCGAGGCCGAGGAGAAGGGAGAGGTGACGACAGTGGAAGGACCTGGGAAGGCCCTAAAAGCTGTCAACCTCGACGAACTGCGTGCCCAAGTCCACCTCGAATGTGTGGACGACGAGCAGGAGCAGCGGTGGTATCTAGACTCTGGCGCCAGCAACCACATGACGGGCTCCAAGGCAGCCTTCTTCGAGCTCAACGACGATGTTACCGGTACGGTGAAGTTTGGTGACGGCTCAAGGGTGGCAATCCGAGGGTGCGGCACCATCATCTTTAGGTGCCAGAACGGAGAGCACCACGCGCTAACGGATGTATATTACATCCCACAGCTGTGTTCAAGCATCATCGGCATTGGTCAACTGGATGAGCGCGGTAGCGACGTACTGATCAAGGACGAAGTCCTTAGGATCAGGGACCGAGAACAACGACTTCTTGCCAAGGTGAAGAGGTCCCTAAACAGGTTGTACTTGCTTGACCTAAAGGTAGAGCCGCCGGTGTGCCTGGCGGCAAGGCACACCGATGAACCGTGGCTATGGCATGCCTGGTTTGGACATCTTAGCTTAGACGTGCTTGGTCGGTTGGAGAAGATGGTCCGAGGGCTACCCCACATCGAGCACGGAGGCGAGCTGTGTGACAGCTACCTGGCCGAGAAGCAGAGGAGGCCGCCGTTCCCAAAAGCAGCCAAGTATCGCGCAGAGGACGCTCTTGAGCTCGTCCACGGAGACCTCTGTAGGCCGATCACGCCAGCCACAAACTATGGTCGGTGGTACTTCCTCCTGCTTGTGGATGATTGTAGTCGCTACATGTGGCTACAACTCCTGACGAGCAAGGATGAAGTGGCGGCGGTGATCAAGAAGTTCAAGATGCGCGCGGAGGCTGAGAGCGGCAAGAAGCTCCGCGTGCTGAGGACTGATCGCGGTGGTGAATTCACTTCGGTGGAGTTCACTGCGTACTGCGTGGATCAAGGTGTGGTGCGACACCACACCGCGCCGTACTCGCCATAGCAGAATGGCATGGTGGAGCGACAGAACCAGATGGTGGTCGACATGGCTCGATCCATGATGAAGACCAAAGGCATGCCGGCAAGGTTCTAGGGTGAAGCGGTGACCACGGCGGTGTTCATCCTCAACCGCGCTCCCACCAAGGCCCTAAAGGGCAAGACATCGTTCGAGGCTTGGCATGGACGCAAGCCGAGCGTGTCCTTCCTTCGGACATTCGACTGCATCGGCCACGTCTGGAAGACAAAACCGATCCTCACCAAGATGGAGGACAGGAGCACACTGATGGTGTTCCTAGGATACGCGGAGGGTACCAAGGCGTACCGGCTCTACGACCCACACGAAGACAAGGTACTTGTCTCGTGCGACGTCGTGTTCAATGAGAATGCGGCCTAGGACTGGAACAGTCCGAGCACGGGGAAGCTGGCGGCTTCACCAGCACCTTCGTCGTCGAGCACTTGGTCATCCACGGTGGTGGAGACGCTAGGGAAGAGGTGCCGAGCACTCTAGTGATAGAGCCGAGCACTCTAGGAGGAATGCCGAGCACTTCGGGAGGGGTGCCGAGCACTCCAGGAGTGGAGCCAGGAGGTCCTGCAGTGGTGCAGACCACCCCAGGATGAGTGCCGAGCACTCCAGTAGCAGAGCTGAGCAGTCTTGCAGTGGTGCCGACCACTACAAGACTGGCACCAAGCACTCCGGGAGGGGTGTAGACCACTCCAAGAGTGGTGATGAGCAGTCTAGAAGTAGTGCCGAACACTACAGCTAGGGTGCCGAGCACTCCAGGTGTTGTGCCGAGCACTCAGGCGGAACAAGGAACTCCATCGACGCTGATCGAGTTCGCCTCACCTCCAAGTGACATCACTGAGTTCATGGATGCCTTCCACGAAGGTGAGGGGGTGCGGTTCCATAGGCTAGACAACATCATCGGTGGCATAGGGCCATCAGGCCTGGCGGGTCGACTGCTCAATGATCAAGAGCTGTTGCTCATCAGCGCAGAGGAACCACCCACATTCGCGCTAGCCGAGCGTGATGGAAACTGGCGACGGGCGATGCTGGAGGAGATGAAGGTGATCGAGGAAAACGAGACATGGGAGCTCGTCGATCCACCTCCAGGATGCCGTCTGATTGACCTGAAGTGGGTGTCAAGGTCAAGCGGGACGAGCTCGGCGCCATTGTCAAACACAAGGCGCGCCTCGTCGCTCGAGACTTTGTTTAGCGTGAGGGCATCGACTTCGAGGAAGTCTTTGCGCCAGTAGCGTGCATGGAGTCTGTCCGTTTGCTACTAGCCTTGGCAGCAGCAAAGGACTGGCGCGTCCATCACCTAGATGTAAAATCGGCCTTCCTCAACGGCGAGTTGGCGGAGACGGTTTTCGTCAGGCAACCTCCAGGTTTCGCCATCAAGGGAGCGGAGCACAGGGTGCTCCGACTGCACAAGGCGCTCTACGGGTTGCGGTAGGCCCCATAAGCATGGAACGCCAACCTTGATGCCACGCTGGGCGAGCTTGGGTTCCAGCGGTGCGCAACCGAGCACGCGCTCTACACACGGCGATAGGGGAAGGAGGAGCTCGTCGTCGACGTGTGTGGGGGTATTAACCCCTATACCCTTATGGCTAAGTTTGGGCTGGCCCGGATCGATGGGTTCGGTCCACTCGAAAGACGACGTGCGGCCCAGTTAACCTGATCGGAGTCCCGCACAAGGAATCAAGGCAGATTTGGTGACCAAGCAGGATCTTAGTCGGTTAGAATAGGAATCCTTATCCGGCCATATATGGCAATTGTAACTGACTAGGATTAGTTTCCAGATCTATAACCCTGCCCCCAGACTATATAAGGCGGGCAAGGGACCCCTCTAAAAAACATCTCTCATTGACATACAGCAATACAAATCAGACGCAGGACGTAGGTATTACGCCTTCTTGGCGGCCGAACCTGGATAAAACCTCATGTCTGTCTTGCGTCACCGTCTTGTTTGGGGTTTGCGCAACTGTCTGCCAATAATCTACTACCTTGGGCATACCCCTTGGTAGACTGCCGACCATATTTTGTCGATAGTGGCGCGCCAGGTAGGGGGTGTGCGTACTGCTCTCCAAGCAAACAAGATGGTCATCATCTCCGGCTCCATGGCTACGCCCAACGGCCTCACGTTCACCGTCGGCCAGATCACCTAGACCACCGGCTCCGACAACTCCATCGCCATGACCACGGAGGAGGCGTGGATCCAACCTGTGCCGACGACTACTTCACCTGCATCGGCTACGGCTTAGACCACGGTGAACACGGCTCCGACCACGATGGATTTGGCTCCGACCACGATGGATCTGGCTCCGACCACGGTGAACACGGCTCCGACCACGATGGATCTGGCTCCGACCACGATACATCTGGCTCCGACCACGCCTACAGCCACGCCGACAACCCGTCATCCGCTTCCCCGCTACAGAGGAAAGCAGATCGACAACACCGACCTGCTCGACTCCATCAATCAGGTCGGCATCAAACTCGCTGAAACCCTAGCTCTGGTAAGTATGATTCAAAGCCAACCTAATGAGCAGGTAATAGCTCCCCACAACAGATCTATCCAACCAGCTCGGACCAGTCGTCCTGCACGACTTGGGACAGATCTCGTGGTCGTATCTACTCCTGAGGGGCGCTCCGCTCGTCGCCAGCCAACCTTCGCGATGAGTCTCCGACTCTACGAGTACGAAGTCCCGACGGAGAACCACCAGGTCCAGCCCTACGGCCTGCAAAACGCTGCCTCCAGCTACGCATACCATCTACGACGCCGCTCGGATCTGTGTCCTATACACCGATTTTAGCCGAAGCCATGCAACATCGTCAACATGGTCCGGATTGAAGATTATCAAGAAGGATCCGTCCACACGGTCCGAGAGGGGGACTCTAGCTCCTCATCCGGCATCGCATCCAACGCATCTGTCCACATCGAGCTTTAGCGTCACAAAGATGAAGGCGTCAAATACGATCTGGATCTACCAGACCACGCCCCGGGTTTCCCCCGATTTCCGTCTTTTCCACCAAGACGAGGGGATTTGATCCATGTTGTCAGCAATGACGAGCCGCCAGCGGTTGGCAAAACAGAGCAAGAAAAGATCGCACGCGAAGCACGCAATATTGACCGGTTTAATCGCCGGCAAATCGAAGCTGAAGCGGACCAGGAGGCACGACGCATAAGGGTCCAACCGCGTGACCTCAACAATGCTTTCGATAGGGTGGGGGACAAACAAGTCTTCAAGACCCCAAGCGCCAACATAGCCGTCGCCATGGCGACAATGCAGCGGCTGCCCAACACTCCCGAAACCCAAGCATCCGTGATGACATACAAGCTTATCTGACGGCTGCTATGGCTCAGACCGCAGAGATGAATCAAGCCCGGGCCCCATCCGTTTTAGTGGAATCAAGCCACAGCCGCCAATACTCAAGTCACTCACAGCCGCTCAACCGACGTGGCTCGCACAACAACGACCCGTCGGACAACCGTCAAGGTGGAAACGGTGGTCATGATGGCGGTCGGGACGATAACCGCCGCCGAGAGGATAACCGTCACGACGTTCGAGGTGACAACCGCCGAGATAACCGCGACAATCACCGTGATAACCACGGTCGCAGGGCGAATCCAGATGGCAATCGAGATCGCCGCGATGGTAATAACGATCTCCGCCATTACCTCGGTGGACATGATCTGCGTGCTCGCATCAACCAGAGAGCCGACGATCGTGCATCCCATGAAAGCTATCGCCGTATGGAGTATGACACTGCCCACGGCCCGCCGGGTCTGAAGCAGTTCACTCCACACCTTCGCTAAGTCATATGGCCCAAGAATTTCAAGCTCGAGAAACTTCAGAAGTACGACGGCAAGGAAAACCCTGAATTATGGGTCATGCTCTACGAAACTACGTGCCGATCAGCCATGGCTGACGAGCACGTCATGTCTAACTACTTCCCAGTCGCTGTTGGTCATGCAGGTCACCAATGGCTGGTCAGCTTGCCGGTGAACTATTTTGACTCTTGGCAGGAGCTCAAGCAGGCCTTCATCGACAATTTCATCGCTACTTGTGAACAACCCGGCAACAAGTACGATCTGCAATGGATCCGAGATCGGAAAGACGAACCGCTGCACGAGTACGTTCGGCGTTTCTCGGAGATGCGCATCAAGGTCCCGTCAATCTCCGACAACGAAGCAATCGAGGCTTTCATCACCGGCCTCCGCTTCCACGACGCCCTAAGAGACAAGCTCCTCCAGAAAAGACCTGAATCAGTCACAGCGCTCTTGGCCACCGCTAAGAAATACGCGGACGCTGACGACGCTAAAAAGATAATCGTTGAAGAAGCAGCAAGGGTCCCACGCTCCGACCACCCTCCACGCCGCGACGATTACCACGGCAACCGTGGTCGGAACGACAATTTTGACCGCCGCAACCAGCGCAACGACTCCCGCGACCACCGTGACCAACGTAATCAGCGGCGCAATCGCCGTGATGATTACAGGAGCAAGCATGCTCGGGAAGACGACGGCGAGGTCAATACCATGAAAAAGGGCGGCGGACGTTGTAACTACGAGGACGACTACGCCAAAGCATTGAAGGGGCCCTGCCAGCTCCATCCTAAGTCAAACCACACCATGGAGAATTGCCGCGTCCTCAAGACTATCTACACGCGTCAATAGGCTCCAGATGTGTCCGACAAGCCTAATGACGTGGGGGAACAGTGCAACGAGGACAACGACGACGACGATGCAGACCCTTGTCATAAATACGTCAAGCCGACTGATCGCGTGCACACCATCATCGGCGGCAAGGTGTCCATTGAGACCAAACGAGAACGCAAGCTGCTCGCCCGCGCTTGCTTGAACGTAGCAAAGAACGACAACCTTCTTACTGATCCGCGGCTTCCTCCGTGGTCTCACCATGAAATCTACTTTAGTAGGAAGGACCAATGGGCCGCCATACCTGAGCCAGGGCATTTTCCCCTGGTCCTCGATCCTTGTATCAACAAGGTTCAGTTCGACAGGGTACTGATCGACGGCGGCAGCTCCATTGATATACTATTCAAGAACAGCCTGCCCGCCCTGAAAATATCCAAGGCGGACCTAAAGCCGTACGAGGCACAGTTCTGGGGCGTTCTCCCCGGACAGAGCTCTACACCTCTCGGGCAGATCACGCTACCTGTGCAATTCGGGACCCCGGACCACTTCCGCACTGACTACGTCAACTTCGTGGTCGCTGACTTTGACGGCACCTACCATGCTATTCTTGGTCGACCGTCGCTCACCAAGTTCATGGCCATACCTCATTACAGGTATTTGGTGCTCAAGATGCCTACCGAGAAAGGAATTTTAACCCTCAGGGGCAACGTATATGCAGCTTATACCTGCGAGGACGACAGCTTCAAAATAGCAGAGGCCCACGACCTCTCTATTCGCATGGCCGAGACCATGCTCGACGCTAAGAAGACCTCGGCCGACCACCTAGAGATCCCAGAACTCGAGTCTTCGCGCAAGAACATCAGGTCCAAGGAGCACAAGACGATCCAGCTGGTCGATGGCGATCCTAGCAAAATAGCCCTCATCGGGGTCAACCTGGATCCTAAATAGGAAGACGCGCTCGTCAGGTTCTTGAGGAGCAACGTGGAGGTGTTTGCATGGAAACCTTCTGACATGCCCGGTGTACCTCGGAACTTGATTAAGCACTCCTTAAATGTCAACAGCAAGGCCAAACCAATCAAGCAGAAGCTACGACGGTTCACTCGCGACAAGAAGGAGACGATTAGGGTAGAAGTTACACGGCTTTTGGCAGCCGGATTTATCAAAGAAGTGTATCATCCGGAATGGTTAGCCAACCCGGTTCTTGTACGCAAAAAGAATAATGAATGGAGAATGTGCGTTGATTACACTGATCTCAACAAACACTGCCCTAAGGACCCCTTCGGCTTACCTCGCATAGACGAGGTCATAGATTCAACCGCCGGTTGCGAGCTGCTCTCCTTTCTCGATTGCTACTCTGGTTATCACCAGATCGCTCTCAAAAAGGATGACCAGATTAAGACATCTTTCATCACGCCTTTCGGCGCCTACTGCTACACGACTATGTCGTTCGGGCTCAAAAACACCGGAGCTACCTACCAGCGCGCTATACAGGCCTGCCTCAACGATGAGATAAAAGACGGCCTCGTCGAGGCTTATGTTGACGATGTAGTTGTCAAAACCAAGGAAGTACGTACCCTTGTTGACAATCTAGAACGTACCTTTGCAGCCCTCAATACGTTCCAATGGAAATTAAACCCAAAGAAGTGTATCTTTGGCGTTCCTTCTGGCATACTGCTCGGCAACGTCGTCAGTTACGACGGCATACGCCCTAACCCAGAGAAGGTCAAAGCTATCTTAGACATGAAGCCCCCAAAAAAGGTGAAAGATGTCCAGAAGCTTACCGGATGCATGGCCGCTCTAAGCCGTTTCATATCAAGGTTAGGAGAAAAAGGGCTACCGTTCTTCAAACTGCTCAAAGCATCCGAGAAGTTTGAGTGGTCGGAGGAAGCAGACGCTGCTTTCACGCAGCTAAAAGAATACCTCACATCACCCCCGGCACTTACTGCTCCCAGAGAAGACAAAACTCTCCTACTTTACATTGCGGCAACCGATCGGGTGGTTTCCACTACAATGGTGGTCGAGCGCGACGAGCCGGGCCACGCCTACAAGGTACAGCGGCCAATTTATTTCATTAGTCAGGTACTCAACGAATCCAAGACCAGGTACCCACAGATTCAAAAACTGCTCTACGCCATACTGATAACATCCCGAAAGTTGAGACATTACTTCGATGGATATCGTGTGGTGGTCATAACCGAGTATCCTTTGGGGGACATCATTCGCAATAAGGATGCGAACGGACGCATCGTCAAATGGGCAATGGAGCTATGCCCCTTTTCCTTGGAATTTGCAAGCCGTACTACAATCAAGTCTCAGGCACTCATCGATTTCATCGTCGAGTGGACGGATTTAAGCACGCTTGCCTCTCCAGGATCCGACGAATATTGGACGATGTACTTTGACGGTTCTCTCAACATTGACGGTGCGGGAGCAGGAGTTCTTTTTGTGTCACCATCCAAGGAGCAGCTCCGGTACGTCCTCAGGATTTATTTCCCAGCGTCTAATAATGCCGCCGAATATGAAGCATGCCTGCATGGTTTACGCATTGCGGTTGAGCTTGGTGTTAAACGTCTCTATGTCTACGGAGACTCGGCTCTGGTCATCAACCAACTCAACAAGGACTGGGACACAACCAGCGAAAAGATGGACGCATACTGCAAATCAATAAGAAAGCTGGAAGGCAGGTTCTATGGCATCGAGTACATACATGTGGTCCGGGACAAGAACCAGGCAGGAGATGCGTTGTCAAAGTTAGGATCATCCCGAGCCAAAATCCCACATGGCGTATTCGTCCAAGACCTGCTCACGCCTTCCATCGAAAACGAAGATTCTACGGTCGACAAAGCTCCAGACCAGCAACTAGTGGCTACGGTTCCGGCAACAAGCACAATCGAGCCGCTTTCGACCACTCATAAGCCAGACTGGAGGACACCTTTCATCAAGTACTTAACAGATGGTAGCGGTTATACTGATCGAACAGAAAACAAGCGACTGATGCGTCGCAGTAAGCAGTATCTGCTCGTCGATGGCAAGTTATGGTGTAAAAATGCAAAGGAGGAAATCTTGATGAAGTGTATAACCCAAGAAGAAGGTGAGCATCTCCTGGACCAAATCCACTCTGGCTCCTGCGGCAACCACACGGCCTCAAGAACACTGGTCGGTAAGACTTTCCGAGTAGGGTTCTATTGGCCGTCTGCAGTAGCCGACGCAGAGAAGTTAGTCCGCCGCTGTGAGGGTTGTCAGTTCTTCGCCAAGAGAACCCATGTACCAGCACATGAGATCTAGACGATTCTAGCCTCTTGGCCCTTCACGTGCTGGGGACTGGACATGATCGGGCCTTTCAAACCGGCTCCTGGAAAATTTACATGCGTTTTCATGCTAATTGACAAATTTTCTAAGTGGATAGAATACATGCCTCTGGTACAGGCATCCTCAGAAAAGGCTGTCACGTTCCTCGACCAGGTCATCCACCGTTTCGGCGTACCCAACAGCATCATTACTGATCTGGGTACTCAGTTTACCGGGAACGCTTTTTGGGACTTCTGCGATGAAAGGAGCATAGTAGTAAAATACGTCTTGGTGGCGCACCCTAGGGCTAATGGACAAGTCGAGCGGGCAAATGGCATGATCTTGGATGCACTAAAGAAAAGGATGTACAGAGAAAACGACAAAGCTCCCGGAAGATGGCTCAAGGAGTTACCAGCCATGGTCTGGGGTCTCCGAACTCAGCCTAGTCGTAACACCGGCGTCTCACCATACTTTATGGTTTATGGCGCTGAGGCAGTCCTCCCACCAGATATAGCTTTCAGATCAGCATGGGTAGAGAACTTCGACGAGGGCAAGGTCAATGAAGTATGGGAGCTAGAAGTCAACAGCGTCGAGGAGGCAAGGCTCGATTCTTGTGTACGCACGGCCAAATACCTTGCTGTCTTGCGCAGGTACTACAACAAGAATGTTAAAGAGCATTTCTTCATGGTTGGGGACTTAGTCCTGAAGTGGAAGATGAACCAGGCTGGTGTCCACAAACTCGCAACCCCATGGGAGGGACCCTTCATGATCAAGGAAGTCACACGTCCAACGTCTTACAGGTTAGCTAACCTGGACGGCACGGATGTACCAAACTCGTGGCACATCGACAAGCTTCGACGTTTCTATGCTTAACTATCGAGATATGTACTCTACTTGTATTTTTGATTTACTTTAATAAAGCAATTATGATTTCTCCGACCACTCTAATGCGTCACTCCGAATTTTATGGTTATTCTAACTTAGCCAGTACAAGCCGACCACCACTCCTTCTACGGTTTTTGGAGCCGGCCCTGTCTCCGGTTTCCTCCCAACACATGCACGGGATCCGCTCTCTACGTTGCGGGTGGTCGGCAGGTCCTCCCTGGTTTGACTTGTCCGTGTCCACGTGTGCACAGGTCACAGTACCTCACACTCCGACCACATGCCAAACTAGGGCCGCATAAACTCTTCGGATGATGTGTCGAGCAAAACGGTACAACTAAACAGAACGTTAACACGTTCCCACTTAGTTACACCAACATAAAATTTCAAGCTTAAATATGTTTTGTATAAAGCAAACAAGCTTATAATGATATACAGTTACGTTATTACAAGCTTGCCTAAAGAGGCTCCAGTTTACAATAACACGACTATGTCCTCCTTCTACAGCTCTAAGCCTATTACATTGGCTGGTCGGGGCGCATGGCATCTACTGCTAGCCGCCTCTGATACCCTACTCGAGTCTCGGGGACTCTTGCGGTAGTTGAGCTAAAGGGGATGGCCCCGCCGGTGCCTGGCTAGTCGAGACCGCAGGCTTCATCGGTTGGCTTGCAGCTGATGGCATTTCCAGCTGGCTTGTCGATGGCATACCCTGTACAGGTGCTGTCCCACCTCCACATAGGTTAATATCGCCAATTATCTTTGACGACAAGTCCAGCTGGGCCGTCTAAAGCTCTTCTACCTTGTCTGGGTCTATCTCCTTCGGGTACCCAGCCTCCAGGCATTTTAGATCGATCAGGGGGTAGTGAGCACGCACCATGCTTAGCACATGGGCACCCGTGTACTCACCCGCCTCCTTCACGAACTCTTGGAACCACCCCCATGCTTGTTTGCATCTCTCGACCAGTCCGAGCTGGGGTGTTCTTAGCTCTTCCTCTGTGAGCGCCGGGTCGATAAGGTCGAGGACGGGCACAATGCCAGTTGCCATTTCTTAGCACCGCTTGTTCCACGTGTCCCGCTCCTCGGTGGCCTTGAGGCATCGTGCTTTCCAGTCGTCATGCTCCTTGATCACGGCCTCTAGGTGCCTCTTGGCATTGACTTTCAAAACTGAACGCAGTACAAGACATCAAACGTGATGATACGATAAGGCAAGGTGGGCGACAGAGTGAGAAAGGTGATCTAGAATGCTTACTTTTCATGTCATCCTTCATTTTGGTAGTGTGGTCTTGGAGTTCAGACTGGCTGCATGCTAGTTTTTTGTTGTCCTCCTTCAGGCGACCACATTCTGCGGTCACACGGCTATTTTCCCCCTGGAGGCGGGTCACTTCAGCTTCTAAACCTGCATTACAGCTGTTACTGCCAAGAACACTTGCTATGATAAGGTGAAAACTTACTTGTTTTCTCCAGCTCTTTGTTATTGAGCTGGTCGACCAGGTTTTGATTCTGTGCTTCTCGCTCTGTCCTCTCTTGGTCGGTGGCTTCAAGTTGGCGCCGCAAGCGTTCCACTTCGGCTGCCAGTTCCTTATTGGTCACCGTGATTCCTTCAATCTGGTCGAAGCACCTTTTTCGGTATTTTGCGGTTTTCATCAAGTCCTGCATACAGACAAGCTAAGACAGACAGTTCAACTACATAACAGGGTCAAGAATTCAAGCCAAACATACCTGGACTTCTGTCACCAGACGCTTGGCTGCCCGTTCGACTCTTAGGGTCTCTTCGACCTCTGGGATTTCCTCGTGCATAACCCATTCGTCGTTTCGATAGCGCGACACATATACATGTTGTCGCCTATCTTGGGGGCGACCCAGGATCTCTTCTACTTCTTCTTCAACCTCCTGTTCGGGAGGCGGCGCTGGTCTAGAGTCTACGGGCTCCACGACCACCAGGGCTTTTCCACGAGCCGTCGCATCGGCAAGAACGCTCTGGGCCACTTCTGGCTGCTGCTCCTCGACTAGATCCGGTTCCCTTGGTGCCATGTTATCTGCCTCAGCAAGGTCCATGCTCGGAGCACTTGTACATTGCTCGGTTGTCTTCTCAACCAGCCGCTCGGGGACTGGTGTCTGGTCGTCTGCCTGCTGAGGTCCAGGCGGCGTTCCTACTACGGGCTCCTCCACGGCTGGCTATTGGGCAGTTTGTCCCGCCGTTACCGACGACGTTGCGCCGCACCCGGCTAGCTGGTCGGGGCTCTCGGTGGATGCCGATCTAATGCATCAGAGTCAAATTCAGAAGATAATAGTATCCAATGCCAATTGCAAGCTTACATCAAAAATATAAATACTTACAGCTTCGACTTGCGGAATGATGTGGCGAAGGAACGTCTCCTCGACCGCCCCTGCTCTGCTTGCTCGGCAGTTTCCATCGGGACCCTTTCCACCTCCGGTACAGGCGTCGGGGTATGGTGCTTGACGTTTCCTTCGTTTGTCCTCTGTGTTGCAGTGGTCGGTGATGTGACCACTACTGGCCCAGAGGAGCCACCCTGCTCCGTCGGTCCCATTTGCCTTCTCCTCTTTCGAGGGACAAGCCGGAAGGTGTCCGCATCCTCTGCTTCGTCGTCCGACAGGGGGAAGATAGCTTGGTGTCGTTTGCTGGCAGCCGGACGCTTGCCAGCGGCTCTGGTCGATGCGTCCTCTACAGTCTCGAGTACCGCCCAGTGGACGTCGTCGGTCCTGGCGCTGGTCTGGGCGGCTAGGCCGGTAGCTTGCGGCCACTCTACACCGGGGGGAGGTGACACAAACAGTGCTACCCGGTCACGACCATTACACTGAGACACAAAATGGGGACAAACAGTTATTTTCTTGCCACAACATGACTCTACAGTTGAAAGGTGGCATCATTTACCTTTGGAGGAGGTCGAGCCAGCTTGAAGGCGTGCTCGATGGTGTTCAGGCCGACGTAGTTGGGATCGGCCAGGTTGAACAGCTCTCCAATCCTGGCCTTGATTTCCATCTTGTCAAGCGGCTCCTTCCTGGTCCTCGTTGGATCAGCGCCTCCTTGGTACTCGAAGCCAGGATGAATCCTTTTCTGGCAGGGCTGGATTCTTCGGCTGATGAAGTTGCCGACCACGCTTGGGCCATCGAGCCTTCCCCACAGGATCATCCCGAGCAGTTCGGCGATCTACTCCAAGTTCTCGGGCTTCTCCGACCAGCTATTCTTCTTCTCTGGAATCAGCCCCACGTCGCACAGGGTGATGGTGTTTGGCTCTTCACGGATGTAGAACCACTTCTTGTACCACTCGTCCAGTGAGGTGTTCCAGGGGCAGTGCAAGTATTGAGCTTTCATGCCGTCGCACAGGTTCAGGTAGACGCCTCCAGCGATCTTCGAGCCACCGCTTCCTTTCTTCCAAAGACAGAATAGGTGGCGAAAGAGGTCGAAATGGGGCTGGAAGCCACCATAAGCCTCGCAGAGATGGATGAAGGTGGAGACAAGAAGAATCAAGTTGGGATGCAGATTGCAAATCCCAATCTCGTAATACAAATAGAGACCCTAAAGGAAAGGGTGCACTGGAATCCCAAAACCCCGCTTGAAGAAATCTTCGAAAACCACAATCTCACCTGGTTGTGGATTGGGGAAGCTTTCTCCTTCCGGCGCGCGCCATCCAGCGAGTGCCTTGTTGTGGAGCACCCCCATGGTGACGAGGTCTTCGATGGTCTGTTCGTTGCTCCGTGACTTCCACCACTCCTTCGCCATGACTCCGCCCTTCTTCTGGGCGTCTCTCTTCGCCATTAGTCTATCCTTTCTAAGGGGGTGGATGCGGTGGCGAAGGGGTTGGCGGTGATTATCGGAGGAATAGGGTTCGGCAAGAGGTAAACGAAGGATGCGGCGGCGAATGACAATGGGGAACGGTGTCAGTAACTTACCAGATCTACATTATAAATAACAAAGAGTTCCGTCGTTTCGTCCGCCCGAGATTCTTGGGAGACGTGCGCACGCGCAGCGGACGGTTGTTCACACCACCTCGAGATCTACGCCAATAAACGCGCCCCTTCGTTTACAGTGTATGCGCCTCTTCGATGATAAAGTGAGAGGGCCCACATTGACGCACCTCCATACAGGTGCCAAGCGACAGTTTGCCAGAAAGAGTAAGAGGGCAGACCGCCGTGCTATACCTGTTTGCTTTTTTGACCAGACGTGTCAGATTGGGCTTGGTAGAATAAGGCGATAAATAAATACACTAAATAATAGTACAAGCGGCGCACGCGATCGGGGATTGACCAGACCACTACTGTGTTCGGGGGCTGTCCAGACCACTACTATGCTCGGGGACTGCTCCGACCACGATGACTTTTTACGACCACTGCTGTGCTCGGGGACTCTCCCGACCACTACTCGGAGTTTTGCTCTTCTTGACAACATGTAATTTGTGCTCACATACAGTTGAGAGACATTTCTTTAGACCTTGCTACAAGGCTCATACTTCGCCTTCCAGCAAGCTCGGGGACTACGTCGGTACGATGCACCTGCCGGTGCATCTTGTTTTGCCTGTGCGGCAATCGGATTATTAACTTCAGCGGAATTTCTTTTTAGACCCTGGCACCACGTGCCTACGTCACCTACTGCCAGGCTCGGGGACTAAGTGGGCACACTTCACCGTGCGGTGAATGTGTTTGTTTTTCGACCCCTACGCTTCTGATGTTCAAGGACACTATGCTTCAAGACCACTTACATTTCTTTTCAAAAATACAAGTGGGCACACTTCTCAGGACAAGAAATCTTTTTCTTTTTTCTTAAGAGCACCATACATTCTTCGGACAACCTACTTCTCCGGTGATGACGGTGGTCGGAGGCATCAAGGGCTCAAGCCTCACTTGTCGGAGAAGGTTAAAATGGCGTGTCGCAGCATAATATATGATGCTCGGGGACTAGCTGTGGGGGTATTAACCCCTATACCCTTATGGCTAAGTTTGGGCTGGCCCGGATCGATGGGTTCGGTCCACTCGAAAGACGACGTGCGGCCCAGTTAACCTGATCGGAGTCCCGCACAAGGAATCAAGGCGAATTTGGTGACCAAGCAGGATCTTAGTCGGTTAGAATAGGAATCCTTATCCGGCCACATATGGCAATTGTAACTGACTAGGATTAGTTTTCAGATCTGTAACCCTGCCCCCAGACTATATAAGGCGGGCAGGGGACCCCTCTAAAAAACATCTCTCATTGACATACAGCAATACAAATCAGACGCAGGACGTAGGTATTACGCCTTCTTGGCGGCCGAACCTGGATAAAACCTCGTGTCTGTCTTGCGTCACCGTCTTGTTTGGGGTTTGCGCAACTGTCTGCCGATAATCTACTACCTTGGGCATACCCCTTGGTAGACTGCCGACCATATTTCGTCGACAGCGTGTATGTGGATGACTTGATCATCACCGGCGCGCGTGCGGAGGACATCGATAGCTTCAAGCGCGAGATGGTGGCTCATTTTCGAATGAGCGATATTGGCGCACTCTCCTACTACCTCGGCATCGAGGTGAGACAGGGGAAAGAGGAACTCACGCTCGGTCAGAGTGCGTATGCCTCGAAGATATTGGAGCAGAGCGGCATGGCTGAGTGCAAGCCATGCGTGACTCCGATGGAGGAGCGGCTGTAGGTGACGAAGGCCAGCACCGCGGCGAAGGTGGATGCAACACTCTATCGAAGCATCATCAGCGGTCTGCGCTACCTAGTCCACATGAGGCCAGACATTGCGTTCGTCGTGGACTACGTCAGTCGCTTCATGGAGGATCCTAGAGAGGATCACTGGGCTGCGGTGAAGCGGCTATTACGCTACGTCAAGGGGACGGTGGATCAAGGGATCGTCTTCCCCAAGACAGACGGAAGCAGGCCGCAGCTTACTGTGTTCAGCGATGCAGACATGGCGGGGAACATCGACGGATGATGGAGCACCTCTAGCGTGCTCATCTTCCTCGAGTCGGCTCCAATTTCATAGTTGTCGCTGAAACAGAAAGTGGTGGCGCTGTTTACGTGCGAGACAGAGTACGTAGCGGCGGCCACAGCGACGTGCCAAGTTGTGTGGCTGCGTCGGCTGCTGGGCGAACTGACCGGTACAGAAGCTCACCCACCAGCACTGATGGTGGATAACCAGCCTGCCATCGCCCTCGCGAAGAATCCGGTTCTCCATGACCGGAGCAAGCACATCGATGTGAAGTTCCACTTTCTCAGGGACTGTGTCGATTGAGGGCAGATCGTCATCGAGTTCGTCGAAACTGATCGGCAACTCGCGGACGTCCTCACCAAGCCGCTCGGCCATCTTCGACTCACGGAGCTGAAGAAGATGATCGGTATGGAGGGGCTTCAAGGGTAGCAGAAGGATTAGGGGAGAATTGTTAGATAATCTTCTGCATCTCTTGTGTGAATACGCAGCAGGCGAAGGCGATGTCGAAAAGAGCTCCCTGCCACTGCACTGTAGCAGCTGCAGGGGCAGGCGCCGCACGGCTCACCTGCCGCACTGTAGCCACAGCAAGGGACAGGCGCCAGAGTCAGCCATGCTGTCACATCTAGTCACTGTAGCAGCATGACAGTTGTACTAGGACTAGATGGATAGAGTTGTATAAATAGTTTACCACTGCAACTCAGTAAAGAGAGAGTTCAGATTTGCCATCTCTTATACAGAGCTCCGGCCAACATTGGTGCCTCTGCTGTGTGTGTATGCTTTGTCCCTCCCTTCTTCTACCTCTAGCCATAGTGTGTGGTCAAACAGCATCTGTTGTGCTCGGCCATAGTCGGTAAGACTGGTGAGTGGTCGACTCATCTAAGCCGGTGATCTTGTGGGCCAACCTGGACTGCCCATCAAGCATGAGATGATTCGTGGCGGAGTACTAAAACAAGATGTTTGTAACCTAGTTATGCGTCTGTACCGCCAGCTAGATGATGAGATTTATCAGAACAGTGGCAATGCAGAACCAAGGTGGCGGCACTTTCTTCCAGCAGAGTGGTCTGTAAGTTCCTATATCCTGATAATGATTAGATGCAACCGAGTCTGGGAAGCAGTATCATGTGCAGATATTGTTCCATTGTACATGTTGACCAGGCGTCTGATCTCATCACACTTGTATCGCAGTCGTCAGCCTTGGAGCATGGAGACAAGATATGTGATGAGTTATCATCGACAGTAAGATCCATGTTTACCGGTGCACACTTCGCATACGATGTAGGACTTTGCAGGATGGTATGATGGATTTCTAATGAGCTGATTTCCGTCTAGATTTAGGATTTGTTGCAATGCATACATGTTGTTTCTCATTAGGACGTACGGCTTGCAGGTGATCGATTGCGCCAGTAGAGCTAGATGGTTCGTGGTCATGCTATGCATGGGATTTCATGGAGAAGCGGCTCAACATCCTTGACCCTCTCTTGTACCGCAGCGGCAGAAACAAGGAGGCGATAAAGATGAAGCACTCTTCATCGGCGCCCCAGCTTCTTAGCGCTCTCCTGGTCTGCTTATCGTTCTACTGCAACTCGCATGGCTATGATCACCAGGAGTCCAGCCCCAACAGCTGGAAAACAGAAATTCTACAGGATTTTGGTGGAATGCGCAGTCACAGGTACGCCATTCACATTTCATTAGTGATACTGTTATATGGCTGTTGACCCAGTTAAGTAGAGCTTTAACTATATTTATAGGCTGTTCGTTTGGCTGTGGCTTGTCGTAAACGATCGTAAATTTCCAGTCGGAATAATATTTTTCTCTCACACAAACCAGCCAGCAGTACTTCTTCACGAACCAGCAACGATATGAACCAGCCAACCGAACAGACTAATCTGCAGCAATAACACGGGCATGTACACTCTGTTCTACGCCAGAGAATTCGACGGCAAGGGCCTGAGGCAGACTGTCAGCGAGGTAAGTGGTAATTGACCACTTGTCACTGATACTGACAGCTAGTAGAACTCTTTAAGCATCAAGTTTTGGTTGCTAGTACATCTTATATATATATGCGATGCGACTAGAGATTCGAGAACGACTTGCATTCTCAGATCCTAGAAGAATGTAGCCTGTAGCTCAAAGTTGTATATTGGTGTGATGGACCTATATATCTTCTAGCCTTATATTCTTGCATGCAGGGAACGATAGCAAGCCTTCGGAGGGATCTGCTGCATCAGATGCTCACCATGCGTGGCAACACCGGCCGCCCTCCGTTGATCGTCGATTTTCCCCCCGTCACGGGCGGCCCTCGTTGATGTTAGTTATTATTAGTACTACAATAGCTAGAAATCTAACTACGCGCTATCTATGTTATCACCTCGTTGCCTAAAAATTAACTCAATCAGCCCCAGGCCCTCAGCGTGGTGTTTTGTGAATTGATCCTCACCGCTTAAGGCTTTATTGTTCGGAACTGTTCTTCGTTCGTGGGATTGTAATGAGCTAGGGTTCAGTCTCCACCGTCCTCATGGAAAATGGTTTAAGTATAATGAATTGTCTATCTCTCTTCGTCAGCTTAAACTTTTTGTTGAATAGTGCATACAACTTAACGTCAAAGTCAGAGGTCTTGAATTATTCTAGGCTTAAGAGAGCCTTCACGTGAGGAGTGTTAGAGTATAAATAAAGATGTGTTTGGTTGAGGTGCGGGACAGAGATGAAGTGTGGTGTTTGCAGAGATAGATGGGATGGAATCGCCCCACGAAGGAATATTCGGATGGCGACCGCGCGGAGCACGCGCTTGTTGATGGCGTGGTACGCCGAGCCGAGCGACACAAACTCCAAGGAGCCGTCGTGGTGGAGCGCCTAGTGGTATGGCATGACGATGATGGCCGCGCTCTTGCTTCCTGGCTCCTGCATGCGGCTTCGATCGACGGAGCACGTCCAGATGCATGCATGTCGATCACAGATGCATGCATCGACATGAACTCGTGTGTTAACGTTTAGGCGCAGAGATTCTTGCTGCTCTGGCCGCTGCGCGCCCATGCCGACGTGTGGCGATCTCGCGTGCAAGGGAAGGGGATGAGCTCGTGCAGTCAACCAGCACGCCCGCCGAGCATGCTCTGCACGGTGTAGGTGACAGGCGCGCGGTCGGGCCGGTCGCGCTACATCTCCCGGAACAGGTCGAGCGCCACAAGGTGGTGCCCGCTGCCCGCCAGCGCGTCGACGACGGTGTTCCACGACACGAGCCACCGGTCCGGGACGCGGCGGCAGATAGCGAGCGAGCGCGGCGCCGGTCCGAGATGGCCGTCACGGCCGCACCTTCACGGAGCTCAGCTGCTGGAACGGCTCGGCAAGACGTACATGGCGCTGCGCATGGAATTCTACGGCGGCCGGAGTGCCGGACAGCACCGACGTACTGTCAGGCCCTGGGCAGCGATGAACGACGCCGGCGAGCACAGGCACACGGCGGAGAAGAAGAACAACTCACACACACGCGAACTCCAGGAACACAGTGAACACAAAGCTTTTGGTGCTGCTGAAACTGTCAGCGTTTTCTGTTGTCTTTCACTTGATTAAATACAGGAATACAAAGCAAGGCACTTGGTCACTTGCCGCACGTCGTGTGGTTGGTGCATCCATCTCTACGCCCACGACATCGCTAATGGCGAAGCACCGAGGTCCGTGGCGAGCTATTCTCGGCCACGCCCCTCTACGCGCGCACGGCGACCACACAACCGGTGCTCATGCGCGCATGCAGAACTGAAGTAGACATGCATACTAATCCTAAATATAGCACAAGGCTTAATCGAACACGTACTGGAAGCACACGGCCTTGATGGCGTAGCCGGAGAACGCAAGGAGCCACCGGTCTACGGCCACCTCGATGCCCGCGGGTTCTTCAGGTACCAGATTCGGGACTCGGGCGAGGAGGAAGCGGAGACCAGCAGGCGACGATTGAATGGATGAGCCGATGACGACTGTTTGGCCGGAGGCAACAACCTCGGTGCCACAACCACGTGATATTGACACCAAAGGAAGAGCGGCAACAAACACGCGTGAGTATGTAGCCTTTGATGTTTTTGCTAGGTAACGCTGAGGAGCTGTCGGGACGCCGCTTTACTGGGCCTTTCTCGTTGCATGTCCCTGTCTCTCTAAAAAAATATCTTCCACTCCCGTACTCGCCTGGCGTGTTATTGTGTCGTGCGCTCGCTGCTGTCGTCTTCCCCGCCGCGCACCCCATCCCGGCCCGCGCCGCACAGCTCTCTCATGCAGCACCGCGCTCCATCCCGCGCCACGCCTCGTACGTCGCCTCGCCGCGCTCCATCCCCTGCGCACGCCGAGGTGTTGTTGGGGTGCTACCAATGCTGTCGTTCCCCACCGGAAGCAAAAGGTCGTGCCCGCTGTTGACGTTGTGGCCGCCGCGACGCGCGACCTCAGCAAGGAGATGTTGCAATGAAAGCGCATATGGCAAGCGTATGTTTAGTGTTTCAGACATTTCAGAGGTATGTTGCAAATTTTTCATATGGATGTTGTAAAAGTAGATCAGGGATGCTGCACATGTTGCATATGTTGCAAGTGTTTCAGAAGTTTGTTCAAAAGTTTCATCTATTTCAGACGTATATTGCAAGTGTTCTGATCTAGATGTTTGCATATGTTTCACACATATGTTGCAACTATATGTTTCAAATGTTTGTTTCAGTCTTATGTTACAGTAAGTGTTTTCATGTTACAAGTTACAAGTGTTTTATCTAGAGATGTTCCATATATTTTATACATATGTTGCAAATGTATGTTCCACAGTATTGCATTTAAATGTTTAATGTTGCACATATTTCATGTTGTTCGAAGAATTAAGGGGCGCAGGAGTGAGGTGGCACGGCACGGACGTGGGGGAATAGGGTATGGCCTAGCAGACGGGGCACACTCAGGGCCTGCGAGGGCAGGGTGCGCGTGCTGAGCAGGGAAAAAAATCAGCGGATGAGACAGGCTACACAGGCATTCGGGCGCTAGCACTACCATCTTTTTTATGCAAGGCATCGACATCTTTGGACACGCGTCGCCTAGCGATTCGCAAGCACCGCGGAAGGCGCTCTTCATGTGCGAATCCTCCCAGGGACATAGATTTTACTATTAACTACTCAGAAATCAAGATTAAGACCCTGTCTGGATCCCTCTAGTTTTTACTAGTTTTTAAAGAATATGACTTTTGAAAACTAGGTAGGATCAATCAGATCAGTTTTTGCCAGATTCTTAAAAAACAGAAAACTGTTGATACTCTTGTGAACCATAGAGCAGTAAATAAAGTCAGATTCTTAAAAACTGGAGGATCCAAACACCCCACCAGTTTTTACTCATAATTCAGATTTTAAAAACCGAGACAAAAACTGGTTTTTAAGAATCCAAAACTGATCAAACAGGGTCTAAGAAATAAGTTGGTTTCAATCGCCGTTCAATCACCTAGTCGCCTTCAAAACAGATCACTTGATTACCTCATATTGTGTCTTCCAGTGCACATGTATAAAGGTTCATGGTTTATTTCCTAGACAAAACAAGTTGTTAAAGTTGTTATGCAGAAAGAAAGACCAAACATGATTCCTTATTTCGGGTTACAAAATTGTTATGCTTCTTAGTTCTGCACCATCCACCATGGCATTTCCCGGGGATCCTCAACATGGTGATTCGTGACACTTTAACAAATCAACAGTATCTGCACTTCTTCCCTTAGCAATTAGCTATCGGTGAACTCAAGCCTGGTCTATAACTTTTTCACTCGAATATGTTGTTCAACATGTTGTATTGTTGAAAGTTGCTGTAGTCTCAGGTATACACTGCTACCTCCTACGCTTTGATTCCTTCCTCGTCTCTGCAATGTACCTCTCCATGTTGCTCTTTTCCCAAAGGTGTCTTCTCACAAGGTCCTCCTTCCTAGGCTCATCTGAAACACAACGTATCACATTATACAGGCTGTTCTCATTCCAGTAATACGGTTTCATGTAATTCATAGATAACACAACACGCCATGGTGTGAGTTGTTTGCAAGTAGTCTAAATGGCACTTAATGATTGAATAACATGCAGAACACAAATAACAAACGACATCTCTACAGTGGGAAAATGTTGTCTACAAGAGTTTCTCTTGTACTTTTGAGATGATTTTATGGTCAATGTATTTTGATATTAAGCTCTTAAGACTACATTATGTGCTACACCAATGAAGTACTTTTCCAAGCCTTTTGATGAACAGCACAATAGACATGCCAAAACAGCTTTCCATGTAAAATAGCAAGATAAAAAAACCATTGTTGTACCTGGTGATGTCTAACAAAACTCCATCATGGTATGCTAAGCACAGCTGACACCCCAAAGTCCCCAACAGCCCAACCCCAGTCAGTTAGGGCCTTGTCAGCAGTAGGGTTTCTATTATATTATACATTTATTTGTTAGCATTTGTTCTAGTTAGATTACGCTATAGAACAACCTTTGCCACCATAAACCTCGCAAATTGAATCTCAGATTTGTTAGATGAGTTCAATTTGTATAATTACCAATATTTTTCCATGTATTCACAGGCATCTGGAGTGAAATCCAAGTCAAGTAGCAAGCATCCTCCCATGTATATGGTAATTTCTTTATCCGGTATCTCCAAAACCAACAAATCTTCCAAGTAAGCGCCTGCCACAATAAAAGTTACAGACGAACTTCAGTCAATATGCTTCATGTCAAATTTCTAATGAAAAGCAAGTTAAAACGGTTGATGTTGCAGGTGGGTCTCTTGTAATTTGCTCAGCTCAAAATGGTACAGGTTTAGATGGTATGAACTGACCTTGCCAATGGAGTAAGGCAAAAGTATAAATTGGACACCATACAGCCTCCAGACAGATGGTTTTTCAACCCCATGAATTTGCAATTCAACTTCATTACTTAGCTCTTCAACTTTCCTACATTAGAAATAAAACAATTATAAGAAACAATCCTATTATACCCACTATCAAAAACTAAACATAAACTGATAAGTGACAGAAAATTAAGCAGTAAGGAACACCTTCCAGATTACGATAGACTGCATGTAAACAACATCAGTAGAAAGAAAACTTATGTACATCCAGAACCCATCATGATATCAGCATGTACCTTCCTGAAAATACTATTTCTAAAAGAACAAAGAAATTGAAAAGCAAAGTAATCTATCAAGCCTGTTAAACACTTTCCAACATCAAATAGACAATATACAAGACATCTTTAAACTTTTAGATCTCTTGAAAGTAGCATATAAAATAGAGCTGGAATAGAAGGAGCCTTGTCTCAAGAAAATAAGCCAAAAAAGAAACAAGCTTATCAGAAGTCTTTTTCTTACTTATCCACCTGCTTGTGGCCCTTCTTTTTGCTAGCAATTCCTCCTGTTCGCTCAAACTCCAAAGCTTTTAACCTATTTTTGTAAGCAGGAGTTTGCTTGACACTTTCCATGGCCTGAAATAAGGGTATTACACTTTCAACGTTTGCACGAGGCCATGCTCAAGCATTTGTTTGTGTTTCCATTTTGTGAGCGAGCAAAGGATATAGGACCACATTTGCTTTATGTTGAAATTCATGAGAATAGGGCATATATAGAGATAAATAATGCATTAGACAGTTCTCTAGTTGCAAAGCTTTCCCATGTAAACATAAAAATCAATAATGATTAGAGAAAAATTACAGATGAAGCTTAATACTGTATCTAATTCAACAAAACTAGTTCAACCTACTATGCAACGTTTTGCCAAGATCAAAACTGTGTGTACAGTTTTAAACTTTAAATGACGACAACATTGAGATAGTATAGTAAAAAGTTCAGCAGAAATTAAGTGGAAATGCTGAAAATAAAAAGAAAATAGTCAACCTTATATAATAGTAATGCACAGATAACTAAAAAAACTGCATCCACTCTTTTGAAGCAATATAACTGATGGTACGTACAAATTTCTTAAAGCATGCCGTCTGTCAGCATTGAAATTCTGAATGTGTTGAGCATTTGGTCCATAAACAACAAATACGAAACACAGCTAAAAAGTTGACAACTTTATATTTTCCTTCAATTCCCTGTTCATACCTGGTTATACCTTGTTAGCTGATTTATGTATTGAAATGCTGAAACAATTAGAAGAAGACCAATCAACACAGCACGAGGATCCTACACATAGGCAGTGCAGTTAGTTGTAGTACTATCAAGGAACATTGCTGCACAAACTTTTCATGGATGGAAAAATCAAACCGTTTTATGTCCATAGTATGCCCTATAGTACTGAGCTGTGTTATAGAAAACCTGAAATGAACAGGACACACAATCAGTAACAGTGCGCAGATGTCACAGACAAAAAACACAGAACCACTCTTAGATTGTACCTTCATAATTATTAAATATGAAATCTTGTGGAAAACACAAATTTGAAATTTAATAAAGAAATTGAGAGCAATAATTGATTTCTGAATTAATGCCCCAGTTTTCAGGTTATGGGTGTCCATTTTTTTTAGAAAAAGTAAAGTTAGGTCTGTTCAATGCAAGTAACTATTTTTCAGAAAAAAAAACTGATTTTTATGTATTTTCAAATACAAACTTAAACCCAGGATGAAGCTTTGAGGTAGAAAAATAATTAAGTTAACAAATAAAGTAGATATAGCATGTATAATTACATATGTAGCACACTTCTAGTTTTGCTACCCATGCTAGGCTATACTGGATATGTATTTCCACAATAGCTATTACAGATATAATAGTGAGTAAACCACATAACTCATCAGGTCTTACGTGGAGCACATAAAAAATAATCCAGAAAGAAATGTTTTGGGAAACAATATGTAACAACAGATAAGCATGAAAGATGAAACAAATCAAAAGGAACAACACAATTCTTTTTATAAGCACAAGCATTTCTTGAGTCCTAAGAGGCTAAAGGTCTAGTTGAGAATAGTATTTACAACATGGAACAAACATCATTGACTATTGCTGCTTCGAAAAATGTAATAGGAAGGTATGTTTAGCAGCTAAAAAGATTGACAAGGTTCCAATGGACCTCTTAATTCAGATAAAGGCATAACAAGAAATCTAGCAAGTAACAATGAAACAAATGGTGGCAAATACCAAGGATGGAATTATAAGGAAAAATAACGTTCACCATCTAATATATGTGTTTACTGAGGTCTGAAAAGGCTAAAGATCTAATTAAGTGTAATTCACTCATATAAAAAGTCGATTTGGACATCTGGCAGATACAGGTTGTGTTTGGATGCCATTTAGATTGTGTAAGCTGGACTTCTCTTTTTTGTAGAAGCTGGCCAAAAGCTATGTGTGCTTGGATTCCAAGCTGGATTCTAGAAGCTAGCTTTTAAAATCTCATAGAATCCAAACAGGACCATAGCTCAATAGGTAGATAAATAGAAATTAACTGCACATAATTATTTAAACAAATAAAATTATGTGACCATGGAATGTAAAAAGGTGGGTACATTCTTACAAGTCAAAATGCTTCTAGTGACTGAAAGCAGAAAAGCATTTAATGGAATGATGAAGAGTTGATAATAGCATAGTTACATTATTTTCATGACAGGGAGGGAATGCATGTTTACCTCCTCTGGATGTTCAATGGCATAGTCATACTGCTCCCTAGTGGATTCATCCTTCAGAATCTGATGGATAAAAACAATTATAACAGCTCAGCAACCAAATATTTGGAAGGGCAAATTAATACAGGGGGTGGTTTTACCAATTCAAAGGTATAAAAAATTAAGAATCAAACAAAGGGCAAGGCAAGATACAAGTATTAGTCAGCAGTAACATGCCACACAAAGGAACTATTTAATTTCATCGTGGAAGATCAGTATGTTTATTATGGTTCCATTTTAGAAAGGAAAGGAGATAGAAATTTGCACAAATCACCTCGACCAACTGCAATGAAAGTTGGTTTTGTAAGTTTCAGCTTCCGATGCAATCAGGCTTGTCCACGGGTCCGCAAATAGGCATTTTTTCTGGATTCCGCGAAATCCACAAAAATTGGCCTATTTGTGAACAAGCCTGCTTGCATGAATAACTTGGCAAATATGCCAAGCTATTTGCAAATGTTATTTCAATTATTGCCGGGGGGATTTTTTCCCCACGGTTTTTGTTAAAAAAATGTTATTTCAATCATTTGTCCAGAGGTAGAAGTTCTTGAGCCAGCAAACAATATGATCAGCAATTAAGAATAATCTCAGCTCTGTTCTTGCCATGGGAATGGTTCTTGAGCCAGCAAACGAAGTCATTAATTACCAATTTCATATCAGCACTGGTCACTCATAAAAATGAGTTATTCGATCAAACCTCAAAGGAAAAACTAAAACTCAGAGGACTCGGATAAATTAAGGAAGATTAAATTTCAAAAAGTAAGAAGGAAAAACTGTCACAACTTGCAAATATAAGGACATGTATCAAGGAGAAGGAACCATGCATTAGCTAACTCATTTTATCACAGAACTACACATTTAAGGACATTTCAGCCACCTCAAGTAACAGGAGACGTGGTTATGTCACCTCAGACAACAGTTGTCAGAAATGAACTTAAGAAAGAAAACTCTTAAATCTGTGGTTCTGCATTAAAATACAATGCCGAACATGTAGTTCCATGATATATGTCTTCAGAACTGTGGTATTGTGATAGTTTGTTCAGATTACATCTAGTGTTGTGGACTTTACCCAAGTATAAAAAGTATCCATGCCAAGAAGTTCAATTAGCTCCTACTGCAGGTTTCATAGCTAGACAAGTGCCTACCATTTTGGAGTGGCATTCCAAATACTGTGGTTACTGTACCGATTTGAATAAAATAGACGAATGGAATTCATTAACATATCAGTGCACGTGATCAATCTTGCACCATTGGCACTAAAGCGTGGAATTAGACATAAATCTTGGGCACCACGAATGGCTCAGCCAGCCAGGAATATATGCAAGCAAGATCCAAACGGGCAGGTGTGTCCACGCCAGACCTCGTAAGCATTGGCGATCTTGACGAAGAGCTTCCGCGACTCCGGATCGGGGTTCTTGTCCGGATGGCTGCACAGCACAGAAATTGTAAGAAACGATCAGCGTCGGGTCGGATCGGGGGCAAGAACCGAGGAAGGAAGCCAGGAACTCACTATTTGAGAGAGAGCTTGTAGTACGCTTTCTTGATGTCCGACGCGTTCGCGTCCTGCTTAAGCCTGCGGCACATCAATTGCTGAGCGGGACAAGGAACCAGCCAAATGGAGGGGAAGAGGAGGGAGATGGTACCCTAGGAGGTCGTAGCAGTCGTCTTCGTCGCAGTAGATGGCCTTAGAAGCCGGGACAAGGAGGAGGAAGAAGAGGGAGAGGAGGTGGGAAGCCGCAGCCATGGAGGCAGATCCGAACTCCGAAGGTTGCGTACCCAGGCGCCTCGCTTCAGTTGGATTTGGAAGAGCAAGGCCGCGCCGGCGGGGTGGCCGGGCCCGCCTGCTCCGCGCCGCGCTGTGATGGGAAGCAGAGGAGTCGATAGCAATATGCCCTGTCCGAATCGATGGGAAGCAGAGGAGTCGTCGTTTCTAGTTTGTTTTTTAACTGTTTCTAGGCTTCTAACATTGCTTATCATTTTAACATGTTCACTTGTTGGTTTTAGTTAGTGCTTATCAGACATGGTATGATATTTTTCTCTCACAATAAATCAGCACCGGGCAGGCTTATCAGCTTAAAAACCGATCAGCGAACAAACTAATTGTCTTTAATTCTTATTTGTGTGCCGTTTGCTTCACAGATCATATGCATAAATTATATTGGGACTAAACATATATGCACATAATCTCATCAAGATTATTAATCCCTTAGGGCTTCTCCAGTGGCTTTCACAAAGCGAATCATGCTCATCTAGATGAGTCGATTTCATCATTGGAGATGCCGACTCGTCGAGGAGAGAGAGAAGAGTTGATGCAAGATCTTGCATTAGTTCATCCGAATAAAAACAATGAATCGGCGTCTTGCATGTGATGCTCGAGGACGTGCCGCGTGAGCCCTCCGCCTCGCCTGGCTATGACTTCGCTGCAGTCTGCGCTGCTTGGGCCCCTTCAACACCGGTGTTCCACTCGTGGTGGCTAGTCCTGGGCAAAGTTAACCGAAAACCGGACCGAAACTGAAACCGAAAGAACCAAAACCGAAAAAATCGGTTCCTGGTATTGAGGAACCGAAATAATCGAAGAAAATTCGGTTCCTACTCTCGGTTAACCAAATTAACCGAAAGAACCGAATTACATGAATTATACTTTGTAGGATTATGTTTGATTTATGTGTAGTGCTTTATATTTAAACTGATATATATTTGTGTTACTATATTGCTATTGTTTTCTTATATATTATTATTATTAAAAATGAATATAGTGCTACATAAATTTGCCTTAGAACGAGTATATTTATTATTGTCTTGAGGTCTTCTGAAAAAATTCGTCTAGTTCGGTTAGAACCGGAACCGAACCGAAATAACCGAGAACCGAAATGCTCAGTTCCTAAATTTTTTTTGGAACTGATCGGTTCCCGTTTTCTAGGAACCGAATTTCATCAATAACTGAGGGAACCGAACCGAGAACTGAACGCCCACCCTGAGTGGTGCCCGACCGCGACCCGTGCCGCCGCTTGGAAGAGCTCGCCTAGCCATGACCCACACCGCTCGGGGGCGTCGCACGGGCACTCGCCGACCGCGCCATGGAGGACTGCCCGATCGTGGCCTTCAGTTGGTGTGGAAGTGGCGCTACCTCACCATGGCGTCGTGCCTAGAGATGGATCACTGTGGCATGCGCCTGGGCGAGAAGAGGATAGAGGAAGGGGAAAGGTTGCAGCCAACAGAGAAAAGGGGAATGGAAGAGTCAAGTATAGATCCCACACGGTTGGAGAAGTTTGAGTCGACTCGACTTTTTACGCTCAGTTTTCTTAGCTTATAAGTAGTACTTTTTCAGTTAACGAACAGTATTTTTCTCTCACAACAAATCAGTCAACAGTACTTTCAGTCATGGTTTATCAGTCAAACGAACATGACATTAATGGTTCGATTTTGGATCTATGTGCCCTCTCTCTCCTCAGGAAGTCAGCTCGCCACTACGGGTGTCCTTATAAACGTGTTGTCGTTTAATTCACTAAAACACACTTATGGCTGGTCTACATGCACTTTCACTTACCGAATTGATATGCCGATGTGATAATTTACTCTCTCCCCTATCTATTTCGCTCATATCTTCCTCTTGTCAATACCAGGCAGTTGCAGTAGTTTCGGTCCTCTATGACATATTGACATGCGAGTGTTGTTGGGTTTTTTTTTCTATCGAGTCTTCTTTTCAAAGGTTGCATGCATCTCGAAACGTCGGGTTAATTAATTAAAATTAATTTTGTTTGGATCTGGGCTCGGGCTGACCCTACCCGTCGTAACACCCTCAGTGTTACGCCCTAAACCAACTACTAAATCGTGTCACGAACATCGTGTTTGTGTAATAATGCATGTGATACAAGGTGTTAATAAATTTCTTGTAGCCTAAAATAATCAATAAAAATGTTAAATCAATGTTGATGCAATAGCTCATGTATATCAAGTAGGGTTTAAAACCAATTTTTATTAAGCAAAAATACTATAGAATATGTGTGTGATACTTAAAAAAAGTTGGAAGTGCAAACTTTGTAGATGACAATGAAATATATGCTGTTAAAAAATAATATTACTTAATAATATTTTTAATAGCTTAGAAATACAATTTGAAATAGAGTTCAACTCCAAAAACTTAGAAAATTTCAAGCTTGTGTACGACATTGCCAAGTTTTACAATTTATTTAGAGAGATTGGGTTAGAGGGTGATGCGGTGTTTTAGCTCGGCTGAGCAGCCTCATGTATCAATTTGATCGTGGTGAAGTCAGTTTCGGTTTAGAGGCAATGGTTTAGTGGTAGTCCACTGCTTTAAAATCCGTGCACAGCACGTTCTTGGACTGACCCTCTGGGCTGGGCGCGGTCACCAGGCCACGAGGGCGCGCCGTCGCGGCGTTGGCGCGCTCTGCATGCGCACGCGCGCTGCCACGCTTGGCTGGCCTGGTCGCCCGCGCCGTGGCGTTGGCCGGCTCCAGCCCAGCTGATCGTCGTTGTTGCTGCCACGCTGCAGCGCTCTGTGCCGCTGCCGCTATCGCCACTGCGGCGTTGCTGCGCTGCTCTCTCTCCCTCCCTTCGCCGTAGCCTATAATGATTCATTGCGCGCATCGCTGTGCTACCGTGCCATGGCCTCAGGGTCGTGCCGCTGGTGCTGCTGCTGCCTCCGCGCCCGCGTCGCGTTGACGCTGTTGCCGCTACCGTCGCATCGCCACGCTGTGCGCCTGCCACTACAATGCGCTGTGTCGTTGGCCCGCTTTGATGCCGTGTGCACGAGGCCATGTCGCCGTCGCCTTACCATTTATGACACTACAGCGTGCGGGTAACATCGGCAGCGAGCGCGTGGCCGCTGGCTGTGCGCCAGGCCAGGCTTGGCCGGCACTGCTCTACGTCGTGTACACGTACTGCCAAGTTGCGCATAGGACTGCACTCTACTTTCTCTATCACCTTGCATCGCCCTATAGCGCATGTTCACAGCCACTCACCTCACCTACCCAACTTCGGCTCGTACCGCCCCCTGCCGCATCGCGACGCCGCGCTGCCGCATACACATGACGACAAGGGCACTCCTAAAGGCTCCATCCGAGCATTAAACATGCAACCCCTGCCCTCGCTCGTGAGGTTATGTCCTCGTGCTGCCATGCCTTGTTGTGTCTTGGCCGGTCCACGTTAAGTCGAGGTCGCTGTCCATAATGTAGCAGCGGCAGCAGACCATTCCTTCCTTTCAAATTCACCAGCTCGGGCTTCGCAGCGCAATTCCCCGCACCAGTGGGTGGCATGGGTAGTCAGCTACGCGTCATGTTCTCCTCAAGCCCGGCCGATCACTACCGATAGGCAATTTGGCGTTTTGCTCATCGTCGGCCGTTGGCGCCGCCGAATCAGTAGGTTGGGAGGTAAGGCATGTAGGAGTGGCAGCAGTTTGATTGCTCGTAACCCTGCACTCGCCTTGACTCCCTCTATCCGGTGCTCGCACTGTTTTGGCCAGAGAACTCGTCGGCGACATGGTGACGGGCCGATGTCCATCACAGAGCGTCGCTGCCACGCTCGGTCGCACGTGGCTAGACCGCCACCGTGCTTTCCAACTTCAACCGTCAGTAGGGCGTACACCACGGTAAGCTACGGATGCTTCTCCGCCATCTCTACCTTGCCGTGAGGGCGTAGGCTCGTCGGAACAGTCGCGCCGACACCGCGGAAAGTCGCTCGTCGCTGCAGGGCGCGACAGTGCACCTCCGAGTCCATAACTGTCACACATCCTTGCGCGTTTAGCTGTAGATGGTGGCCGGCCCCTTAATGCCGTCGTAGCAAGCGTAGGTTGCCCGACGTAACCGCCGTTGCCGCTGGTGTGCCGTGCCGCCGCGCGTGGGTACGCCGAGGACCGCCCCGTTACAAATGCAACACATTCCAGGGTCTTTAATACAAAACGTGAGTCTATAGTAATAGTGTTATGTTGCTCCGCGTGATTATCCAAAAGCCCGAGCCCTCTTTTGCAAAACGCGAGCGCGCGCGGGCGTCCTCGACCTTGGGCTGTTGCTGGGCCGCCGTGACCCGTGCGTAGTTGCGTCGCGCTGGGCTGCCGGGCCGAAATAGTCGCCGCCGACCCTTTTCCTTTTCTGAGCATTTTCTAATTTAGCTTCTAAGGTAAATTTATAAATTCAATATAAATTGTGTAGTTAACCAAAAATTATGAAACCAATTTTGTTAAATTTCTAAAATCATGATCTATCTGCTAGTATATTTTGTTCACATAGTTTTGTAATATTTTTAGAAGTGATCTAATTAAATTGAGATGCTTAATATTGTTAAAATATAAATTTATAGAAATTGTTGTGATAAATTAGTGATAGTGTTGGATCTGAAACTTTCACAGTAAATTTTTAACATTATTAGATGCTCACTATAATTTTTGTAGCTCTATAATAATTAGTTTGCTAGGTAGCTAAATGAGCCATACTTCAAAAATATAGGTTTAATCAATAAAATGCCGAAACACCTTGGAATTTTAAAACTAGAACATTTTTCTAGAGGCAAAGCCTTACTAGACGATGGGGATATATAGACTAGTACGTTAGTCATTAAAGCTAGTTCGTTAGCTTGCGGAGTGTAATCGTAATTGAGAGTTGTTGCCGTTGATTAATTACATCTCTGCGTTCCATCCACGTATATCATAATAGCAACAACGATGGATCATGAGTCAACCGAGGTAGCGGAACAGATGATGCCTTGATGATCATATCACTATGATGGAATGCTAACTTTTGGTTATATCTTATCCAGACAAGCCCCCGGTGCATACCCCCTATTATTCTGCACTTTGTTTTATACTTGTGCATTAAGTTTCAAGGAGTTGGATAAAAACCACTTGCATATATATATATATATATATATATATATATATATATATATATATATATATATCCTTATCCTATGAGTCCTACTAGTCTATTAGGATCGTGTAGATTGCTATCCTATAGGATCCGGTAGAAGTCGAGTGATTACATGTCACTCACGAGAGATAGGAAAGATATTATTGTTATTACATTACTGTCATATGAAATATATATGAATGATAATTGGAGACCGGCGGAATGGTACTTTGGATCTGGACTTGGTTTGGTATTCGAGCGAGGCTCGGATTGCACTTGTTCCGCCTGTGTCGATTGAAGACCGTCCGTTGCTGTGGATGGTAGTCAGGTCACAGACTTATTATCCTGAGCACATACTTGTTTATGGGAGCGGGAAGGCTCGTTGGTCTCTTGTCGTGGGTTCCGATTCTTTTCGGACCGACTGATTGGAGGCGGGGATGGTGGAGGTCTAAGCACCACACTGAGTCCAAGACTCAGGAGTGGGGGCTTAGAGTCTAAGTTTAGATGGGGACCTGGACCCCTTGATAGAAAAGTGGTGGGCCGGTCTTGCTTTGTGCTTGGTGTACAAGCGGGGCATGTGTTTCGGGATACCCAGCTGTGATACATCGGTTCGCGAATCGTCGTGTGATACGGTACGACTTGGCTATGGTCTAGCACTGTAGTAAGAACTGAAACTCAAAAGGTGATAAAATGATTCTGATTGCTTACCACCTGTTTAAAAGTAGCATAGATGCTTACATAGAATGGTTAATTAATGAACTAATGATGGCTGCTAATAAAATTAAATATAAGGATACACGTTTAGTAATGCTTTCGCAGATGCATAACCTACAAGCCAAATAATTCTTGCATATCCTTAGAGTATTTTATTTTTCTCCTATCGGATAAGTCTTGCTGAGTACAATCGAGTACTCAGGGTTTTATCCCCTGTTGCAGGTGATGGGAGGATACTTAGAGCTGACTCTTGTGTGTGGAAACCTTCTGGTGGGCTCAGAGAGGATTCCTTTCACGCTACGACCGTAGTGTTTATTTATAACCCTCACGAAAGGTTTTTATAAGAAAATATGTAAAATCCGCTAGCATCTCTTGTATAAAAATATCCACTATGTTAATGCTCCATCATGTCATTAAATTAATCTTGCTTCCTCTGTGACTCTGATAACATTGTTATATTCCGTTGTTATAATAAATTGAGGTAATATTCTAGTGTTGTAATAAAGTGATGTAAGAAATGACTCAAGAATGTTGTAAGCTTTATTCTCTCATTCATGATCCTGATAAAAAAATGTGGATTTTCGAGTTCTCTCTTAAGGTGTGCTCGACGGAACTACGTAGTTTAGTGTCATCTCTTGAGTACTTAGTGTCTAATGAAAGACAAGTACTTTTAGGAGGCATTAGATTAGACGGTTCTGCCACACCCATATCGAACCTAGACCTAGCCACAGGCAACCCTAGCCCAGTCATTCTCGAGCTGGAGTTAGCACTCGCGCACATCACTCCTATCTCCCTCCCTCCCCCTTCATTTCTTCTCTCGTTGGAACAGCCGAACTGGAGAGGTGGCCGGCGCCGGCACCGGCGGTGACACCAGCCATCGAGTTTCCTTCCTCGCCTTGCATCCCGCGCTCTACGCTGGTCGTGTAGTGCGGACTGCGGCGGCTGCGGGCGGCGGCGGTGGTCGGTGACGGCGGCGGCTCTGCAGGGCTATGTGCCGATCTACTTGGGCACCCCCCGCACTGCGCTGGTCTTGTAGTGTGGTCGGCGGCAGCGGCATTGTACGGTGACAGCGGCGGTGGCGACTGCGGACCGGACGGACGGCGGCAGTGGTGGCATAAGCGATGGCGACGGTCACCTGGATCACTCTGCATGGTGGCCACAGCCTCCGCCGCCTCTCAATTGCCAAGAGCTCCGGTGAGCCACATGTATCTCGATCTTGATAAATTTTTAGTCAGTTTAGCATTGTCTTACGTGATTGGAAAATTTGCGATGAGATGATTCAGGGAGGGTTCACGTTCATTTCCTGGAGGCAACGTTGATGTAAATTTCTAAATTAGGATTTAGGTCAGTGATCCCGTGTAATTGATACTTATGTGCTGGCTGCTAGCACTGGGATAGGCTTAAATTTTTGAGCTGCTTGCTTAAAATTTAGAACCAAATTTTACAGGATCAACCCCTCTAGCTTTAGCAGCTTTTGTGTGGGAAAGGAATTTCTCTGGAAATGCTTCAACTGTCTTGAAGTTCCTACAGAATATGCTACTGCACTCGTCCTTATACTACTAGGATTTTTTTCACCGAATAATCATATTTCCATGATATGTATGGAGTTCCTAACAATTATTGTGTTTTGCTTGAAATGTGACGTGAACTGCAGCCGGAGCTCGTAATGGATAACATAGGTGAAGATGAACATGAGGAGGAATTGGACTTCCATCTTGGGACTGCTGATGATAGCAGTTCGGATGATGAAAACATGTCGTTGAATTCAAGTTTATCATCAATGGGAAATGATGTTGGTGGGGATGCACAAAGAGATGCACCGGTAAATTATCCATATGACTCCCTATTTATTTAATCATTATTGCGGGTTTGTGGCAGCTAGTTTGTGACGATGTTTCATATGTCCATACTGATGAAACACAACATTTGCGTCTGCAGCAACATTTGCGTCTGGAGGGAGATGGCAACTGTACTTATGACTAGGATATATTTATGAGAATGGCAGCTGGTGCAGAGATGAACAATACATTGGATGAGTACTGAGACATAGTAAAAAAGACCATTGCAACTGAAGGGGAGGCTTACATTTTCTACAAGTATGCGAGGGACAAGGGTTTCAGTGTCAGAAAGCAGAAGTCACTCTGGACAACTATTGTTCAGGCGGTTCTTGTGTTCTCGAGAAGGCGAGCGAGAAACAAAATAGCTAGAGAAGGAGGATTTCAGCCGTAGACCAAGAGCTCTAACTCGATGTGTTTGTCAGGCAAAACTGGATATCAGACTGGATCGAACCCATGGTGTATGGTATGTGAGTAATTTTGTGGACGAGCACAACCATCGTCTTGCCACAAAAGATGAAGTTCCATTCCTCTGGTCTTACCAAAAATTAAAGGATTTCCAGAAAACAGAAATCATGGCAATGGAAGCTGTTGGGATCCGTAAACATGCCATTACGAATGTTCTTCAGTGCAGATATGGTGGGTACAGTGAAGTTGGCATCGTTAGGAAGGATGCATACAACTTCTCTTCTAGGTACAAGAGAGCTAGGATCGCACAAGGTTGGTTTGCGGTTATTGAATTACAAATGCATATGTGTGGTTGCTGACTCACCTGCTACTTTTCAAAAAGCACACCATGGACGCATAGGTGTCTAGTAGCCCCCGCCAAGTGGCTGAATTTGGATGTTGAACCCAGCAACTCCAACAGCTCGGCTATTCTTGTTTTGAAGGCTATTTTAGAATTTGTATAGCAAAAAATAGGCTCCAACAGATATGCTATCTAGGTTTATAAAATAGAAAATTGGCTATCCCTTAATTTTAGGTGGCCATATAAAGTCAACCATGGGCACTAGTTATCTGAAGACGAGAAATAGCAAAACTGTTGCAGACCTCTTCTTTTTTGAGAAGTTTTCTATTTTACAAAATGGCTAAACTATGAAATCTGGCTAGTAATTTTAGCCAAATTGTTGGAGTTGCTCTTACGTAGTCATAACCTTCGATTTTGGAAAGTAAAAAATGCACAATTCTCGCACAACTGCCTCTGTTACTTTCAGCCTGTATCTACCCTGCTGGTTACACAAGTCCTCCCTTCCAGAACAGCTATGAAATATGAATCCAACAAAACATCTCAACTAACGAACTATAAATGAACGACCAGCATCACCAACACATGATCAAAAGATCACTTGACTCTGCACAAAGTCGCACAAAGTTTACAGACTCAACTTAGGGAAAAAAAAAACAGGGTCACCATATGCTACATCTCTCCCTGCACTAGTTTCTCCAGTAGTTCGTCAGCCATCTCCAGATTCTTCGGCTGTAGCAACGGACGCCTATTCTTGTGGATCGTCGAAGTAGAATTCAAGATCGGCCTATTTGCTTAGTCGTAAACGATCGTAAATTTTCAGCCAGAACAGTATTTTTCTCTCACACCAAATCAGCCAGTAGTAATAATCCACGATCGTATATTATCGTTTCAGCCCCAGCCAAACAGGCTGCCGATTGTTAAAAACTGTATCCTTCCTTGTATTCCACAATGTTCAAAGAACTCCTGCATAGAGAAAAAGAATTAAACATTTTTTGCTGCCTCTACCTTGATCCACCACCTCAGTAAAAAAGCCCTCCTCTAAGAGTCGTTCATGTAGAGTCCTTATGAATTAAAGTGTAGTTTCTTTAACTATGGAACGTAACTAAGGAGACCAATTACAGCTACATTTCCTCTAAAATGAAATTTTAGATGAAACACAAGTGTTTTTTTTTCTCAAGTTATACCTATCTGCAGGTAGTTGCTCCAAACAATTTTGAAGACTGCATAGTATGATATGATTTAACTTGGCTAATTTGCATATGACCATTGGTGTCCATTTCAAGATACTTTGGCTCTGTTCGCTTCGTTGAAAAAACAGGCTGAAACACTGTTCCGACTGATTTGTTGTGAGAGAAAAACACCGTTTCGACTGAAAAAAACAAGCTTAAAAATACGGATTATAAGAGAAGTTAAATGGCCTTTGTTGAAACTTATTGATTATGGAGATGATGAAAATGGCGACGATGTGACAGATAACATACCTAAGGGCAAACCAACTCCGGGTTCAGAGCAGAAACCACTTTTAACTGTTAAAAACTGCATCTGCTAATGTAGTCTAGTGCGCAATCAAAATTGCAGATATGGATGTTTGCTGTCCTGGTGCATCTTCTGAATCAAAGAGGCAGTTGAGCTTCTGTTCTTAGGCCTTGTTCAGTTCCTCCTCTAAAGTTTAGTCCCTATCACATCGTATTTTTAGACACGTACCTGGAGTATTAAATACAGACTAAAAAATAACTAATTGCACAGATTACGACTACTTTGCGAGATGAATTTTTTAAGATTAATTAGTCTATGATTGGACAATGCGGTGCTACAGTAAATCTGCCGTACATGTGCTAATGATGGATTAATTAGACTTAATAAATTCATCTCGCGGATTTCTGAGGACTTTCGTAATTTGTTTTATTATTACTATCCGAACACTCCGATATAACATTCACATATAACATCCGATATAATACCCCTAAACTTTGGCCTTGGATTTAAACACCACTTAATCAAAATTGTTCTTAAGGCCGGACTTGAGAAGCTGACATGCAACAACATTAACAGCAACACAGCAGGGGAGGCGTTGACGGAGAGATTTAGCGGAGGGCCAGATTTCATGTGTAGGACGGAACGAAAGATGAAAGGAATCCCTGTCCAATCCAAACATGAAATAAAGTTTCTTTTTTCTAATCCAAACACGAAGGGAATTAAACTGAAGAGGGAGGATGAAAGCACACGCACACATGGTACACAGAGCGTAGGGATTAGTTGCAGAGAGGAGCAGGCAAGGAGCCAACGGTCGGGCTGCGGGGGGCTCTAGCCCTCTACCTAACCTGGGCATGTGGAGCACTCTAAGTTTTTTCTTAAAATTTTATACATATATGTGGTAGGAGGGGTAAGAGAAGATAAAAAAGTCTATATTTTTTGTTTAGCCTCTCCTATTTTTTTTTTCTGGCTTCGTCACTGATGAGGAGAGGTAAGGGCAGCAAGGAAGGGAGGACGAACTTACAGGTAGCTGAGCTTCGACAGCTGGATGAATCAAGTCAATTCTTAGGAAGCCGAGCAGATTGGCCTCGATCGCTGGGTGGTGCCCCCGTCGCCCGTCGGCGGTTCGCCTACGCCACACGTCCCGTCCTGTCTGCAGCCGCACATGCCACCGTCCGTCCCGTCTCCCGTCCTCCATGGCCCCGTCCACCGCTGTCTGTCGCCGCCATCACCGCCGCCCCGTCCGCCGCCGCTGCCAAGACCTTCGTGCGACGACGCCGCCGCCTCTCGCCCGTCGGCGCCGCGAACGAGCCCAAGCGCGGACTTGTGCCGGCGCTGTCCCCGGCCTCAGCCTCGCCTCGGCTCCCTCCGAGCGCCGCCGCCGCCAAGCCCTCAGTGCGACGCCGCCGACGCCCCTCGCCCGTCGGCGATGCGAACGAGCCCGAGCACCTTCGTGTATTGTGGATCAAAGAAAAAGTCGGAGTCGTCTAACTAATGCTATGGATCTAGTGGACTACGCCTAGGCATGGGCTTGGAGTCTTGGACACGGGTTCAGCCCGAGTCCAGATCCAAATGTAACTAATTTTAATTAATTACCCAGGTGCTTTGAGATGCGTGCAGCCTTTGAAAAGAGAACCAGCAGAGCAAAACTAAGTTGGCAAATCTAGGTGACCCATGCCATATTTATGCCAAGAAGGCAAATCAATACCGACCACAAAGGGTTGACGTCAAGTGCATCACTCAGCAAGTTCAAAGACAAAAAACTTCAAATTGATAGTTCATGGCCATGGCCTAGATGATAACCTCAACAAATCTAGGACTGCTTGTGTTTGTTTGTGCTTGACAATAACATGACCCTCGGGTATCATTTATGGAGAACATAGCTGCTTCCGCGCTTCCCAGGACACAGGGTGAACCGGGCCGACTACTCGAAGTCCTGCATCTACTTGGGGTATCTTCACTGACATAGAGAACAAGACATAGTTAGATACAATCCTCGATATCTCGGGAAACCTTATTGTAACCGAACACCATAATAGGAAACGAAACCAACTATATAAGTTATAACCCTGCCCCTCTATTACATATGTATTCGCTAGTCATTTAACTAGGGAACATTTGAATCGTTGAGCTGAAGGTTACAAGAGAAAAGAGTTGGAAGTTTGGATCTTCACCGGAATGAAATTTAAAATTCGAGTCAATGTTCAAAACTATTTGGTTAAAACTTTAATTGTTTAGTGTGAATGTTCACTGATTAACTATCTTCGATTATGAGCGTTCATCACCTCGCCCTCCATTGATACGGGATGGGATCTAGCTCTAGACATAATTCTTGCGGACACGAGGTCTCTCTTCTTGTAATATATAAGGAGTAGCTCGCCCAAAAGACATGATGGAACAATTTTGAAGTGTCCATACACAGTATGTATATACCATAATCATCGACAAATAGGCCATAGTTGGTACCAATCACACCAAGAGCAACATAATACGGAGTATATCATTAATCTTTTATTTATAATTATCAATCAGGATAAATTACAATTATCAATCAGGATAAATTACAATTGTCGCAAAGAAAATTAAAATCCTAGTATAGTTGATGGTTTTGCACTTCCATGTCTGTTACCACGCACTCGCAACCACAAACGAGTGCAGTACGTAGTCCCGGTATATATCGTCAACGTCCTTACGCCGATCACGATCAGCACGCCCCAGCCTTGAACCCCACGGCGCCCCCGCCAACGTCGTACAGCACCTCGAACGTCCGCTGCTGCACGTTGCCGATGATGCCGAGAGAGCTGTCGTCACTGTTGGCCGCGAAGGCGAGGCAGAGGATGCTGCTGCTGGTCTGCAGCATGATCCCATTGGCGTCGAGGTTGACAACGGCTCCCCCGGAGAACACTAGCGCGACGGTCGGTATGCTGACGCTGGACTGGCCGCTGAAGTCAAAGCAAGTGTCGAGGATGCCGCTTGGCGGTGCCGGCGGGTACTGCTTCATCCCGGCCTTGAACGCCGACGACAGCGCCGAGTAGGCCGTCGGAGGCAGCCGCGTGAGGACGGTACCGGAGTCCATGATCGTCCCGGCGGAGAAGACCGAGGTGGGTATGCTGAGCTGCCTCCCGCCCACCCTGATGGCCTGAATGCTCACGCCGTAGAACGTGGGGACCTGGCTGCTCCTGAGCATCGGCGTCTTGACGAAGCCCGAAGTTCCGGCGCCGAGCGTGAGGAACCCGGAGGAGCTCGGCGTCGGCGGGAGGCAGTACGAGAAGGCCGTGCCGAACGTCCCCGCCGTCTGTGACGCCAGCGATTGCGCGCCGCCGCCGAGCCCCATGAGCCCGTCGGTCTGGTCGCTGAAGCCCGACTCCACGTTGCTACACCCGAACTGGAACTTCCTGACGGTGTTGGAGCCCAGCGCGAGCGTGTCGGAGCTGTAGGTACCCGTCGTGCTCGAGCCGTCGCCGTACGTGACAGTGTACTGGCACTGAGAGCTGGAGCAGCCGTTGCCTTCCTGGCCGAGCTGCGCGCAGGCGGCGGAGCTGCAAGAGAACGGGGAGTACGTGCTGGACGAGCTGGGGTCGAAGAGTGGGTCCACCTGGGAGTGGCACTGCGAGCAGGGTTTGCACTGCACCCATGACACGTCGCTGCCGGTGTCGATGAGCATGGTCTGGGACTTGCCCGGCGAGCCGAGGCGTACGGTGATTAAGTACTCCAGCGTGTCCAGGGAGGTGCCCAGGGTCGTCGGCACGGTGGCGTCCGATTGCTGGACGTCACCAGCGCCACGGCCGCCCTTGACGCCGCCCGAGAACTTCCGCTGGATGTAGGCAGCTCGGAGCTGGTCGCGGTGGAGCCTCTCCTCCAAAGTTGGCATCTTCTTGGTCGGCAACGTCGAGCATGGGCCGTGACGGTGATGCAACGGCACCGTTGTAGCACCGGACGACGACGACTGAACCGCTGGGAACCATCAAAGCAAGGGAAACGATTGCCATATATTAGTAAAACTGTGCACAAAATAATCAACCAAATGGAAGGAAAGGAAACTGCTGGTGCGTGCACGGACAGTACTGCACCTTTGGACTCGGAACAGACGGACTTAGTCCTCAGAGAGCCGCCAATGGACAGCAGAACCCTGTGGCTGCCATCATCACCTGCGTGAGCAATGTGAGAGCGATAGCTGAGAAAAAAGAGGAGGCTCAGGAGAAGAAGCTTCGGAACAGAGGCCATGGCTTGCCGTTCCTTGCTTGCCACTTTGGCAGGCAATGCTGCAGGAGCTGAGATATCAGAGATGCAGTGAGTTGCCGCTTCAGAATGCACCCTGCTTATATAGAGGGAGGCAGGGAGCAACATGAACTCGGGTGCCCCGGCACCTACGCAACCAGTATTCATACCACGACGGAGACTCGTGGTGGACTAGGTAACCGTGGCGTGCATACATGGGGGGACGACCAAATCGGACTCCAAGGCGTGCGGTCTTCTTCAACGGATGTTGCCGCCTAGATGAGCGCACAAAAAGGCCACTTTTGAATTCTCTGTGATAAGATTGGGCGTCCTCGGGCTGGATGATTAGGTAAGAACGTCGTCTTTACTGAACGAAGATAGTGTATTTGAGTTCGGAAATTTAACTTACTGGAGGATTATTAGGCAACTGGCTTATTTAATAACAACGCATTTGCGCAGCAAGTTTCGACTTCAAATCCTTGCTGGAGTTTGGAAACTATATATTCGCCCATATACCCGGGCAAGTTTCTCTCCATTTTGTTGCGACGCGGCGTCCGTTGGGACGCTGCTCCCGCGCCCATCCCCGCTCCTGAGACAGCGTCGGTCCGGATGGAGCTTACCGCACCTGCGCCCGATACACGCATCATGGAGGCCCGCGTCTCATCCCGCCCAATGCGTCGCGCTGGTGCCCCTTCCACTCCACATCCCGGCCGATCCGCTGCGGCATCCCATCGCCGCTGCTCTCATGTCCGCGGCCTCTATCTTCATCACACCATGGAGCCGCAGCAGCTGATACACCGAGGGCTTGGCTTCCTCCACACCTATATCCAGATCTACTTTTGCAACAATCAGACGAAACAATTGCAACATGCGTCTAAAACCGATGAAATATTCGGAACATACACATGCAACATATATCTGAAAAATAGATAAAACACTTGAAACATGTGTGCATAGCCATAGCAACATACTCCCTCTGTCCCTAAATAAGAGTTATTCTCGCTTCCTAAAAAGAAAACAACTTTTTAACTTTCACCAAGTATATTTAACAAAATATTAATATTTATGGTATATAATTAGTATCATTAGGTAGATCGTTGAATATACTTTCATAATAGACTCTATAGACTTAGTCAAAGTTGAGAAAGTTTGACCAACACGATTCCCATAACGATTCTTTTTTTGGACGAAGAGAGTATGCAATATCCAGATCTACTTTTGCAACGTCAAGATAAAACATTTGTAACATAAGTCTGAAAACATATGAAACATTTGAAACACACGCTTGAAACATGCGTGTATAGCCATAACAACATACGCAAGATCCAGATGAAACACTTCAAACATACATTTGAAACAACTAAAACACTTGAAACATAGGCTTGCAACATGTCTGAAAATGATTGAAACGCTTGAAAACAAAACGTCACCGACGGTCACGACCTACCTGGTGGGGAATTGCAATGACATAGACCTCCCCTTCTTGCCAATGACACGAGGTGGATGGAGGCGCAGGCGCAGGCCTTCCCTGCCTCTTCTTCCACGACGGGCGAGGTGGATGAGGGCGTGGGCGGGAGCGAGCAACGGTGCGCGAGCGGGCGAGGCGCGGGGCGCACGGAGCCAGCGGCGCGGGCGTGGCGTGCGGAGCGGTCCGTCCAGACAGGACGGACGCCCATGGCGTACCATTAGTGATTTGTTGTAAAATAAAAGAAATTTTGAATATCGTCATGGCTTCGAAAATATAAGTGCTTGGACTTTTTTTCAACATATTTATAGAACATAGGAAAAGTGTACTCAAATTCTTCAATTATTTGCAGTCATACAGAAATGGGTGATTTGAACTACTCAATTCATCAATTATTTGCAGTAATATCTAGTCCGTATTCAACCAAAGGTTGAAATGGGTGATTTGAACTACTCAATTCATCAATTATTGCAGTCATATAGATCTAGACAGTTAAAAGCCAAAAAACTACGCAGCGACAAAGCGAGGGTGGGTTCCACAGAGCCGACGCTGAAGCTCCTCCTTTGCTCCTTGCCACCACCGCTGCTGCCGCGCCATCCTGCGGTGAGTCTATCGGTGATAAAATGAAGAGGGGACTCATCGCTCTTTTACCATAATTTCTTTTAGACCTAGATTATTTAAGGTTTAGCCCAAATAAATCTATGGATAAAATCAAACAATTTTTTTATCAAGATATTGTTACCTGTGAGATGGCTTTGGTGATTGTCGCGACAATGTCGTCATTGGCCGATCTATAGCCATTATCGACAAAGGGATGGTGCTTCTCGACGCTCTCCACAAGGACAAAAACTCCAAGTCATTGATCTCATCATCGATGTCTTACGTTTTTCAGTTGTTGTTGGCTGGAAATTTGAGAGACGACCGCCTACAAAAGATACTCGAGTGCTTGTACGTGTGTGTGTGTATAGTTTTAGACATAAAACTCATGGGGGTCTGCTTGCTGCTCGAACTTGGAACTTGACCGCCCAAATAGTCTTTTCTTCTTCCCTTTGCATGTGAGGCATAAAGTCAAACTAATCAAACTGGCATGCAGTCTAAGTTGGTTGTAAGCAGCCAAATATTATTTATCTGCCTTCGTTAAGCCACAGATCATTTTTTGACTTTCCTTTTGCTTCTTGCTGCTCTAGCTTGGTAAGCTTTTCAGTGAATGCTCTATCTCTTAGCTCAGCAGGGTAGCTAGGGTCTCTAGAAATGCTCACCACAATAGTGAGAGAAAGGGTCTACTTGTAACAAACACAATATATATAAGGTTGCAACTTGTCAATGCAAGTTGGCAACAATTTAATATGAACAAGATGCCCCCTTACTTTTTAATTATATATGAAGTTTAGAAGAAGCTAATTAGCAATCAGTTTGTCTTACTAATTAATTAGCTTGTTCTAATAACGTAATACATAAAACAATGGTGGGAGTATTTGTCAATATTATCATTTGGTACTGTAACATGCATTTGGCGGCTATATATCCATTCATCATGAAACGATGATGAAACCTAGTCATGCATTATTGACTTCTACGTAGTAATCTTGTGTTAATTTTATAAGCTTCGAATGGGGCTTTCAAGTGAGAACAGGGTATGCTATTGCTAGGGTAGCGGACTCGGGCTCATCTGCTAGCCAGTATATAAAACATTTCCAATTTTCCACCATTGTACGTTGTCCCGTTGTGTCATGGGTCATGGCATTGTTCACTTGTGGGGCACCATTTCGTAGAAAGTTTCGCCTGGTTGTTGGCAACACGTCACATCGCTGGAATGAGATTCTGTATGAACTACATGCTCTAATGGATCATTCTCTGTCCCGTCCTTCAGAAGAAGAATATGAGAACTCATTAGCAAACCTCCACACGTTAAGTCCAAGGCCCAATCATTTCTTGCAAACTATACTTGGATATACTGCTTAGCTACTTAATCTCAGAAAAAAAGTTAGAATCAACCTTAAGTGACTTGTATTGTCATGTACTCCCTCGTTCCAAATTTTAAAACGTCTTGATATATTACTTTTACTATATATCTAAGTATATTATATATCTAAGTACATAGTAAAAGTTATGTATCTAGAAAATCTAAATTATCTTATAATTTGAAATTGATGGAGTACTTCAACAACAAGGTTCTTTCACTGTGGTTCAAACAGCCATTTGCGCCCCTTCGGCCCTAGAAACGGTGGTGAAATATTACCACTGCTAATTCTTTTTTTTCTCGAATACGCAAAAGATTTACGTATAATTGTAATTAAGAAGAAGAGTTTAACCGTACAAACGACACGCTTCTGATGAGCACGCTAGGTGGTCTTACAGCTATTACTGGACCTACCTTTGCAGACGGTTACAAACTTTCTGCTAATTCTTATACAACTGGTGGTAAAAAGGGTTAGCAGAAATGGTTTATGCAGTAGTTAATAAGAACTAGAGTGAATTTAACACATGGATCAAAATTTGTAACAACCATATAAGACCAAAAGTTGAAAGCCAAAATATAGATTTATTAGCAACAAGAGTTCATATAAACTAAGCGAAGATTTTAACTAAATATCCATAGATATGTAATTCAAATGATGAAAACGCATATAGAGTAATTGACAAATTTAAAAACATCCGGATAGAGATTCTAGATTTTTTTAGATGATGGATAAAGATTCTAGATTGGTATTTTTGTTACAAACTAAATAGAGAGAGTAAAGATAATCAAATTTTTTAGTTGCATGCATTAAATTTATTCATGAAACTTTTAATACCTATGCTGGAGCACAAATGATAATCTAGGTGCACTGCCTTCTCTAAGAGCAACTTCAGCATGGTCACTACTTGAGCCCTCAAAACCAAATTTAAGGGCCAGAGTCAAAAAAGAGCTCCAGCACAGGCCCTACTAGAGCCCTTAAATTTTAGCCCCCCCACCCTCAAATCCCCCTCCTACCCCTCATTCCTAGGGGCCCTGGTGCAAGTCCTCAAATGACGGTTGCGGTAGTTTTCCCTTCCGAGCGCTCGTGGAACCGTGCCCACCCATCCACCTCCGACGATGATTCGCCTCCTTCTCCATCCCCAGCAAGACCCTCCCTCGGCATGGCTCCGTCGATGAGTCCTACCCAAGCTCCCTTCCCCCGTGAGAGCACCCTAAGCCCTCTTCCCCTACGACGGTGTCTTACCTGGGGGATCTCCCTCAACCGGCTCCCTCTGTGACGATCTCTCTCACCAGCGAGACCCTTCCTCGGCGCGACTCTCCTATGTCGCTCCTCGACGAGGCCTGCCCCTCAATCGGCGACACTCGTCCTTGGGTCTCCTCCTCCTCCAGGCCACCATCCTGACTCCTATTCCCCAATGAGCCCCTTCATTCATGATTCCTCTCCCTAGACTCCTTTCTTCCCGGCGAGCCCCTACCGTTGAGACCCTGACCCTTCGACATGGGTGCACTTCTCGCGTCGAGCTCCCTCGCAACATCCACGGCTCATTCAGGTAGAGCTTCGTTTGATGACGAGTGGGTCCCATACGGTAGTATCTCCTAAAGTAGATATGAGGGCTATTGCTAGAGTAGGTGTAAAAAATCCAAGCCCTCAAAAAATGAGGGAGCCCTCAAACCAAAAATAGGAGCTCTAATTTGAGGACTCATGCTAGAGTTGCTCTAATGGATCAAAGTCTCCAGCTTATATCCTTTCAAATGAGCAAGTCTCTAGGACTCCTTCAGAAACACTACATGCTAAGGTAAGACTCCCGGTTTGTTTTGCAAAATTAATTAAAATTTCCTATATCATTGCTTCACAACCACTCCTGATTTTGTTTTAGCTTTTCTAGATATATGGATTTTACTATGCACTTAGACATACACTATATCTAAATACCTAGAAAAGGCAAAACGTATGATTAGAATGGAGGGAATAATATTCTTGATGTTTAAATTTTGTATAAATATAAGCGTAGTATTCCACCTCGGTCAAAACAGTTATTGTTGAATTATCTCTCAACCTCTCTTCCCACAACCAGCCAATAAAAAATCCCTCACAGAGACCAAGCAATATATGTACTTCCTCTGTTCTATATTACTTAACATTTTAGACTTTCTCACGGAGACCAACTTAGAAAGCAAAAGACCAAAATATCCCTCGAGGAGTAGAGATGGAGATGTATTGGGAAAGAGAAATATGTATTGGGAAAAGAGAAAGATGAATGGGAGGAAGTGAGAAGATAAAAATATTTGGGTACAAAATTTGAATCATATAAGGTCATCTATTTTAGGATGGAGGGAAGTATTTATTTTCAAGCCCATACAAAAAGCATCATCTTCAATTTCAAAAGCAAGAGAGATAACACATATAAATTTCAGTAGGGTGCATTTATAGGAAAGGTAACTCAACACCTAAGACAAATATAATACAGTAAGTTATATTAGCTTGTGCTTGGCTTGTAGCCAGACAAGTCAGCAAAATCCAATGCAGATGAGAGTACTATAGAGAGAGTGTGATTGTCAGAGTTTACATGCAGGCCTGTTGTGACCTCCACCCTGCAAGGCTGCAACATGTTAGATGAGCTGTTTTCCTCTTGACTATACAGTAAAAAAATGATGCTGCCATATCCTTTGTTCTTCCTCCCCGCTGTCGTTATAACTCGGCTATAAATCTAGCTTATTGGGCTTGCTTTTGATTGCAAATGAACCTGACATAACCTCTCTAGATGGACTGGACCAGTGAGCAATGGCCAACACACGTTCTAGTTCGTGGCATTCATCAGTTGCTTTCTTGACCCATTTCCGCCCCTAGCTCCGCCTGTTCCTCGGTTGGCGACGCCGTCGCCGTGGGGCAAGTGTGGTCGCCAGCTGCCGGACCTTTTCCCTTGGAGTACGTACGACTGTACCAGCCCGGAGTAAATCATCCCATCTGACATTCCCTGCCGGCTTCCCTTGTTTGCTTCGTTCTGCTCGGCAAGGAGGCAGCGTACGTGGAAACGCGATGGACTTTGCTTGCGCCGAGACTTCGATGGAATCTATCTATCATATAATTGTGGACAAAACACGTCAGCAGATAGATGTCACAACACCGGCCTGTATAGTGTAGACAAAACACGTATGCATCATTTCTTATCACAGCGGCATTTACCGGGATGATCCATTTGCTCGGTTGCGCTCGGCTGTCGGACTTCGGCTGCATGCGCTCGGTTGTGTTGTGTGGGTTCGGCGGGTTTTGTTTGTGTGGCGCGTCCGTATCTGCAACAGCGACGTGCGTCGTCAGGAAGCAGGTTCCTTCTACGCTTGCGTTGTGTGTCCCCTGCGGCAGTTGGTGACTCATCGACGGGTATCTTCTCTCTACTACACTAATGAACGGTACTACGTGTGCGTACGCGCTGTGCCGTTGTTGTTTGAGAGTCTGAGAGAGATGGACGACAGGCCGCAAGAACTTTCCAGGAGCTGTGTGTGCAAGCTTCTCCGGCCGGGCACAGAGCGCGCGCGCGCGTGCGTGTGCGTCCGTTTCGTGTCCATGCAGGCTCCGTGCTGGCGGCGCGTGCGATGGGTAGCGTGCTCCCACCGGCGCTCTCTAGCGTTGCAACAGGCTGGAGGGAAACGATCTCGACTCGAAAGGAATTGTGTATGCCAATATATATGGGCATCTCCATCAGCAAATTAAGATACTTCGTCCCTTCCAAAATGTACCCCAGAGGTCCGATAGAAATCATAACAGGACGTCCCACTAGAAGCTAGTGATTCAATCAATTAACCAAGTTTATAGACATATAGTCATCTACACAACATCATATTGCTTTCAGTATTTTCCTTCAAAAGAATTATTTCCATTATTAATTACTATAGTATAATGCCCGTGCTAACGCCACGGCTTTATTTTACGAATGCACATAAAAACAACCAAACAATGATGTTTTTTTTCCATAGTTCAACTTTTATACGATTGTATTTGAGCATATATACAATCCGGGAAACCCTTTTGCATAAGGCATATTTGCATAAGAAGGCATAATAAAGCTATGATAACCCTTCTCCTCACCTGGAAACATGGCAATCATCTTTGAGTTTAGTTGATCAACATGCTCATTTTTTGTTGAAAGGATGGCACGTGTGCTCATATATTCCGCTGATCTCGCGTTTTCCTCAAGTGGTGGGAAAACACGCTGAATGAGTCTGTTTATGGAATCTTCATTGTCTGTATAATCAATCACAATATCTTCTGGCGGGCGAACATAATCATCTCCGATGGTTTGTTCAGTTCTATTCCCAATTCTAAGGAGGTAACTTGAAAACTATGGGTCAGTTTGAGCCCTCATGTTATGTGTCAATCTGATCTTCCTTATATTGTCCCACAAATAAGATCTCTGCAATGACGCATCAGTTACTTGTGCTCTAGTTCCACGTGGAACCACAGGAAGCACCTGTCTAAAATCTCCTCCAAACACCATAACCTTACCCCAAAACGGCAGGGAACAATTCATAATATCTTGCAGAGACCTATCAATACACTCAACCGCTTGACGCCTTGTCATAGCAGCTTCATCCCATATAATCAAGGACGCCCTACGGAGTAACTCTGCGGTGCCGCTTTGCTTTCCAAAGCTGCATGTGCTATTCTCAGCAAGTGTAATTGGGACTTTGAATCTTGAGTGTGTTGTGCGTCCTCCAGGCAATATCGATGTTGCTATGCCAGAAGTTGCAGTAGCAATTCCTATTAATCCCTCTGAGCGCACTCTAGCAAGAATTACCTTGTATAGTAATGTCTTTCATGTTCCTCCTGGACCATCAACGAAAAACACTCGGCTTTTGTTATTCAATACATGATGTATGATTTCATCAAATCCTGCTCATTGGTCGTTGTTAAGAGATTTATATATATCCAAATGTTCTTGGTCTACATGTATGGAAAGCTCCTCTCTGACCTCTCTCATCATGTCATTGAAAAATTCAACTGTTTGACAGAAAGTAATAAAACATCAGTTTTCATGAATGCAAAAATGTTAATCATGGTAGAAAAAATATCATATTATTATAAAAAATAAAAATTTGTTTGCATGTAACTTACCTGCATCATTGAGCTCCGGAAGATCATAATTTTTTATATCCTTCCCTATGGACTGAATCATTTCTCTAATGTCTCTCAACGCCATTTTCTCGACTACACTTGAGTTAGAATTGTCTCTTTGTCCCATAGCTCACGTACGTTGGTGGCCTCACAAAATACAAAAATAGTCGCAAATAATCTCCGTAATGCGGCTGGCATCTGAAAAGTTTCAACGTCACTCAAGGCGTCACCTAGGGTATTATCTGTCTCGATGAGCCCTCTCTTTTAACATGTTTCTCTAAAAGTAGGGTATGTGATGCCACCCATTGTTCTTAAATCCTTATATGAGGTTGCACCTCTTACATGGTTCAGAAGCTATCAGCTGGGTGTGCATACACAATCCTTCCAATCTGATCCAGCTGCTTTCTTCTCTGCCACACCTTACGACCACTGATCCACCAGTAGTGTTCTAGGAACTCCCTATATAATAATGTCCTTGCGAAACTATCAGCACGATTGATCTTGAAGTATTCCGTGACTGTAGTCATAGTTGATGATGGCTTATTGATAACATCTTTCTAGATTTTGAGACTGTTGACACCGTTTTTTGCACGTGTCAAAATAATCGGAGTGGACTAATCGGCAAGGGGAAAGTTATTGAATACTTTGATAACCGATGAAAGCCAGCTTGTAAAGATGGTTGCCGATAGCTGGTGATGGTCGATGGAAAGGTTGATTTGGACTCGGACGTTGCCGATGAGGTTGGAGGTGTTGTTGTCAATGCCGATGAAGGGAGGCTGGAAGACTACTGCCGATGAAACAGGGAATATGCCGATGAAGGAAGGCTGGAAGACTACTGCCGATGAAACAGGGAATATGCCGATGAAGGAAGGCTTGAAGACTACTGCCGATGAAATAGGGAGTATGCCGATGGGAAGGAGGACAGTGAGGTTTCCATCGTAATTGAGGCGGACAGGGAAATAGATAGAAGTTGATTTCCTTTTCTATATTAGTTAGAGTATGATTCATGTAAGAGTCACGTGTTTCCTTAGATATGGGATTGGTGTCCTAGTTGTGTTTGGTTGTGTCTCTTTAGATCAGGGTATAAATATGGAGTAAGGGGCAATGTAAGAGATATATCAATCAACATCAAAACCAATTTTTACTCCTATTTGCATCTACTTACTTTTCGGCGACTTCGTCAATTTGCATACTTTTTCTTTTTTACGAGTTCTCATTGAATCGGCGAGCTGCATCGTTTCAGTGCGACCTTCGGCGATTCTCGAGTTCCGCGTGAGCACCTCTTGGCCGTGACTTCCGGGCGTATCGCTGTTGTCAGGACTAAAGTGTTCGTATCTTCATCCTTGTCGATTAACAGGTCAAATCGACTGGCACGCTTTGGATATCGATTCGGGTATTAGCCCTTTGTGTTTGCAGATCCACTTTTGCATCAACACATCTTTTGGCACGCCTGGTGGGACAAATCAATCAATATGTTCAATTCCGAGATCGATTCAGGGAACATTATCGCAGTATCAGAAGAAGATCTCAAGGAAGAACAGAGGCAGGTTATGGAAAAGGCTGTAGAAGAATACAAGCAGCTTTGTCTGAGATCATTTAGCTTGAACAAGAGTGGACAAGTCATCCAGAAGCAAGATTTGCCGTTGCCTCGGCAGGTTACCTTTGACTCCAATCCTGGTAAACTTCAAGAGATGGTTAATTCTGCAGTAAATCATGCTTTGATTAATCACTCCAGTGTGCTGTCCAATACTGTTCATAATGCTGTGGTTCGAACTCTCAAAGAAGGACAAGCGGCACCACATTACGTTGGGCCTGCCTATCATCAACCAGAGCCAGCATCTGTCAAAACTCCATCGGCTCCTTCGGCCGTTGTGGGTACAGAAGTTACTTCCCCTCCAGTATTGGCGGGCTCACCTAATGTTCAATCTACACCAATACAATCAGAACAGGTACTACCAGGAGGGCGAGTTCAGCTTAATACAGATCTATCGGCATCAGCTATGTCAGGCCCTGTGTCTCAGAATAGCCAGATTCCTACTAATTGGTGGGGATATGGCATGCCTCCAGAGTCATCTGCTTTCAATCCTAGATTACCTCAAGTGTTTGATGCAGTAGGGAGAGCGCCTATACCATCGGCCGTTTCGCCGATGGCTCAAGTGCCTCAATATGCCGCAACTACTTCTGTGCAACCAACTTCAGGAGGTTTCCAGATACCTATGGTTCAAACATTCAATTCAAGCCCATCGGCGAGCTTACTGCCGATGCAGCAGAAAGTCCCTGCTATGAGTCAAACTGGGGTTCAGTTCATGCCTCAAACCGGTTTTAATTATCCAACAATATCAGCAAATTACCAGCCATCGGTAAGTTTTGTACCGATGAGTTCTAATAATGATTGGTCAGGACAGTTACCTGTTCAACATACAGTTCAGCGAAATCAGCAGGTTGCAGGGATTCAACAAGGTCATATGCAAGCTGGTTTCCAGAATCAAGCATCGGCAGCCCAGCCGATGAATCCTTTCCAACAGGCTAACGGACCACAAGTAACGGCAAATATGCCGATTGCTGGAGATCGTGGGCCACAAAGATATGTGGAGGGATGTCAGCAGGCACCTGTAGAAATTCAACCGGTTCGTCAGCAGGAGGCTGATGCTTTTTGGGCCGATAAGATAGCAGAAATTATGAAGGATCAGTTTGGGATAAAGCCCAAGGTCAATACTTATTCTTATCGGACTCCATACCCTCCTGCATACGATTTAATTCCTCTCCCAAATCGGTACAAGGTACCGGATTTCACTAAATTCTCTGGGCAAGATGATACATCAACAATGGAACATGTCAATCGCTTCATTATTCAATGTGGAGAAGCAGCTAACAGAGATGAATTAAGAGTTCGATTATTTTCATCATCTTTGTCTGGATCAGCATTTACATGGTTCATTTCATTGCCACCAAATTCTATTATTACTTGGGTTGATCTAGAAAAACAATTCCATAAGTATTTCTTTGCTGGAATCCATGAAAAGAAGCTTACCGATTTAGTAAAATTGAGACAGCGTAATGATGAATCGGTAGAGAGCTTTGTGCAAAGGCTACGAGATGTAAAAAATAAGTGCTACAGCCTGGTGCTGGATGATCGGCAGCTTGCCGATCTGGCTTTCCAAGGGTTATTGCCACATCTTAAAGACAGATATGCTTCTCAGGAGTTTGAAAGCCTCAGTCATCTTGTGCAAAGGATCTCTGATCAAGATACTAGGGTTTTTGAACCTAAAAAGAATTGGAGTAAAAAGGTATCATTTGTTGAAGAAGTAGGAGATTCTGACTCTGATGAAGAACCAGTTATCGGCTTAGCTGAGTGGGTTAAGAATAAAAAGCCAATATCATGTCCCTTTGGTCAAAAAGAGCCAGAAAAGTTTACCTTTGATATCACCAAGGCCGATAAAATATTTGATCTTTTGCTTCAAGAGGGCCAAATTAAGCTGTCACCTAATCATGTGATCCCATCGGCAGAAGAGTTGAAGAAGATCTTGTACTGCAAATGGCACAATGCAACTTCACACAGTACAAATGAGTGCAAGGTATTCAGGCAACAGTTACAATCGGCTATTGAATCTGGGAGGATTAAGTTTGGTACTTCCAAAGCCCAGAAGCCGATGAAAATTGATCAACACCCTTTTCCAGCAAATATGTTGGATGCCAAAGGAAAGACCAAGGTTTTGACGTCAGAGGCTGCTGAGAAAAACGCGTCAGTGGACCCCCAACATCGGATAACTACCGATGATGCAAAAAGTAAGGGTTTGCTAGGAGAAAGCAGTAGTTCCAAAAATCCTCCTCGATCTGGCATTGTGATTACTCATCGGAGGCAGCAGGAGGGTTGGCGTCAACGTAATGACCGATATCGACAACAGCAAGAAGTGAGACGTCGGGAGGAATGGAATCGACATAAAGATCATTGGAGATGTCCGTTTTTCATCCATTGCTGGGAAGAAGGTATTAAATTGCCAACTGTTGAAAATTGCCCTGAGTGTAATGGTTATTACGGAGTCAATCGCTCAGAAAGGAGGTTTCAACTTGGTAATCAGGGTTCGTCTGTCAGTGAGCCGATCAGAGGCAGAGCATCAGTGCATGATCGGCTGGGGGGCAGACTTAGTGTACATGAGAGGCTTGGTAAACGCGCTGGATATTTTCCAAGGAATCAAGAGGAGCTTGAGGAGATGGCAAACGCAAGAGTTCCCGATGAGGAAATATTCTACAGGGACCCTAATATACGTCGTGTAGAATCAACTAGGACTTGTTATCAGCCGGTTTGGAAAACCAAGTTTCCTCGATGGTGCCCAGAGGGTCTGACAAAGACGCAGAGGAGGAGGATGCAACGTGAGCGTCAGGAGGATTTATACCAAGAGGAAAATTCCTCCAATGAAAAGCCTGGTCGTCAGCAGTGGCAGGTAAAACACAAAAATAAGGGTCCATCGGCAGATGTTAATATGGTATTCATGTTGCCGATGGAGTTTTTGGTACTATCTGATAATGAGGAAGAAGTTGTTCTCTCTGATCAAGTAGCTCAGTTAACACTAGATCCAATGATGGCTGTTTTCGAGAAACCTACCGATGACGAGAGACAGCATCTTAAGGCTTTGTTTGTGAAGGGCAGAGTTGATGGGCAGCCTGTGTCTAAGGTACTTATTGATGGAGGGGCTGCGATTAATATTATGCCTTATGTGATGTATCGGAAACTTGGTAAGGGGGATCAAGACTTGACCAAAACCGATATGATGTTGAAAGATTTTGAAGGCAATGTGTCACCGGCTAAAGGGGCAGTGTGCGTGGAATTAACCATCGGCAGCAAAACCTTGCCAACGACGTTCTTTGTTATCAACGGCAAGGGTGCATATAATCTGCTTCTAGGGAGGGATTGGATTCATGCTAATTGTTGTGTTCCTTCTACAATGCATCAATGCCTCGTACAGTGGATTGGGGATAAGATTGAGGTCGTCCCTGGTGATTCTTCTTATATCATCGCATCGGCAGAATCAGATATTTATGAGCGAACTAAATGCATATCAGGAGAAGCTTGGGAAAAAGAGTTCCTTAGAGTTGCTGATTATGAAATTCCACCGATCCAAGCAGTCGGTTCTGAAGAGGAGTTTTAATGGATAGGTTTGCCGATGATGGAAAATTAGGTCAAGGGTTCACATCGGCAGATGATTTAGTAGAAGTAGATATTGGTGATGGTGATAGGTCAAGACCTACTTTTATTAGTGCTAAGTTAGATTCCAAGTGTAAGCAGCGAGTAACAGATTTGTTAAAAGAATATAAAGATTGTTTTGCTTGGGATTATACTGAGATGCCTGGATTAGACCGATCGATAGTTGAACATCGGTTACCTATCAAATCTGGATTTCGGCCACATCAGCAGCCAGCGCGCCGATGCAACCCTAATGTACTTCCTGACATTAAGGCCGAAATAACTAAATTAATTGAAGCAAAGTTTATTCGGCAATGTCGATACGCAGAGTGGATCTCTAATGTGGTTCCTGTTTATAAGAAAAATGGAAAACTTCGTGTTTGTATTGATTTCAGGAATCTCAACAAAGCCACACCAATGGATGGCTATCCAATGCCGATTGCTGATTTGTTGATTGATGCTGCGGCTGGACATCAAATTATCAGCTTCATGGATGGTAATGCAGGTTACAATCAAATATTCATGACTGAGGAAGATATTCCCAAGACTGCTTTCAGATGTCCAGGTCATGTGGGGTTGTTCGAGTGGATAGTCATGACGTTTGGTTTGAAAAATGCCGGTGCTACTTATCAAAGAGCTATGAACTTTATTTTTCATGAATACATCGGCACATTAGTGGAGATCTACATTGATGATGTAGTGATTAAGTCTGGAGATATCACAGCGCATTTAGCCGATCTGCGAAAGATACTGGAGTGCACAAGGAAGCATGGATTGAAGATGAATCCTAATAAATGTGCATTTGGTGTATCGGCAGGACAATTCTTGGGTTTTATGGTGCATCAGCGAGGCATTGAAATCAGTAGGAAGTCTATTGATGCAATTAACAAGGTGATTGCTCCTGCTAATAAGACTGAATTGCAATCTTTGATCGGTAAGATTAATTTCATTAGAAGATTCATATCTAATCTGTCGGGTAAGATCAAGGCTTTCAGCCCACTACTTAAATTAAAAGCTGATCAGGAATTCGTATGGGGAGTTGAACAGCAATTAGCCCTTGATGAAATTAAGAAATATTTATCAAATCCTCCAGTGTTAGTTCCACCTCAACATGGGAAGCCTTTCAGGTTATATTTATCAACTGATGATACAGTTATCGGTTCAGCTCTTATTCAAGAATTTGAAGGGAAAGAACGTGTTATTTATTATTTGAGCAGAAGGTTAGTGGATGCTGAGACGAGGTATTCGGCCATCGAAAAATTGTGTCTGTGTTTATACTTTTCTTGTGTCAAATTAAGGCATTATTTGTTAACTGCCGAATGTACGGTCATATGCAAAGACGATGTGGTCAAGTATATGCTGTCGATGCCGATGTTAAGTGGTAGAATCGGCAAATGGATTTTGGCATTATCAGAATTTGAACTACGTTACGAATCAACTAAGGCAGTTAAAGGGCAAGTGATGGCTGATTTTGTCACTCAGCATTGTAATACAGTGGACTTTCTGGGGATTGCTCCCTGGACACTTTTCTTCGATGGGTCCACATGTGGTGAAGGAGCAGGTATCGGCATTGTGTTAATTTCACCTCTAGGGAGGAAGTATGAGTTTTCATTGCCGATTGTTGCTACAGCAACAAACAATCAAGCTGAATATCAAGCCTTGATAAAAGGGTTAGAATTGCTGAAGGAGATACGTGCCGATGTTGTTGAAATCTTTGGTGATTCTATGCTAGTTATAAATCAATTGACTGGAAGTTATGAATGCCGAAGTGAAGCTTTGATTTCGTATTATGAAAGATGTTTGCAATTGTTGAAAGGATTTAGAGGCTTTCGTCTTGAACATATCTCTCGATTGCATAATGAGGAAGCTAATCGACTAGCTCAGCATGCTTCAGGGTATCAGCCTATTCAGGAAGTGCTAACATCGGCAGTTGATACCGATGACTGGAGGAAAGAGATTGTCGATTATTTAAAGGATCCACATAGAAAGGTTGAGAGACGTATAAGGTTCCAAGCTACCAAATATGTGCTCCTCGATGATGAATTATATTATCGAACTATAGATGGAGTTTTACTTAGATGTGTTAGCAATGATGAATCGAAAAGCTTGATGGGTGAAATTCATGAAGGAGTATGTGGGGCACATCAATCGGCTTTCAAGATGAAATGGATGATCAGAAGGAATGGATACTATTGGCCGACTATTCTTGAAGATTGTTTTAAGTATTTTAAAGGATGCCAGGAGTGTCAAAAGTTTGGTAATATTCAAAGAGCGCCTGCATCGGCTATGAATCCTATAATCAAACCGTGGCCGTTCCGGGGATGGGCTATTGATCTCATTGGTCAGATTTATCCGCCATCGAGTAAAGGACATAAATTTATCCTGGTTGCTACCGATTATTTTACAAAGTGGGTTGAGGCAATTCCTTTAAAAAAGGTGACATCGGTCAATATGATTGATTTTGTGAAAGAGCATATTGTTTACCGATTTGGTATTCCTCAGACTATCACTACCGATCAGGGCACTATGTTTACATCAGGAGAATTTGATGAGTTTGCTGTAGGTATGGGAATTAAAATTTTAAATTCTTCTCCATATTATGCTCAAGCTAATGGTCAAGCTGAGGCTTCTAACAAAGGGATCATCAAACTCATTAAGCGCAAAATTGAAGAAAATCCTAGGAGGTGGCATATAGTATTAAATGAAGCCTTGTGGTCATATCGGATGTCATGTCATGGTGCAACCAAAGTAACGCCTTATCAGTTGGTATATGGACACGATGCGGTATTGCCTTGGGAAATTAAGGTTGGCTCTAGACGAATACGTTCTCAAGATCAGCTGACAGCCGATGATTATAATACTCTTATGAAGGATGAGTTGGAAGATGTGGCGGGTCATCGGTTAAGGGCTTTAGTTAGTATCGAAGAAAATAAGAAAAGAGTAGCTAGATGGTATAACAAGAAGGTGAAAGTAAAAGAGTTTGCCGATGGAGATCTGGTCTGGAAATTGATTTTACCGATTGGGACTAAAAGTTCAAAGTTTGGAAAGTGGTCTCCTAATTGGGAAGGTCCATATCGGATAAATCAGTCTGTTCCTGGTAATGCATATATTTTAGAAACCCTCGAAGGGGTTGTGTTTCCCAGAGCGATAAATGGAAAATATTTAAAGAAATATTACCCTAGTATCTGGATAGATGCATAAAAGTATAAAGTGCCGATACAATAAATAAGATTACACGTTCAACAAGGATTGGATAGCTAATATCGCACGCAGGCGAATCTGGTCGGCTTCCTCCATTTCCTTGATATCATCATCGGCGGCACCCTCCACAGGCTTGAGTTTTTTCTTCATGGCTAAAGCTTTGCGAGCTTGGATATCTCTTTCTTGCTGAAGGGTCTTGATGGCATCGGGTAGCTGGCTTTCTTCTTGTTGGGCATGAGTTAAGGCTGCCTCAACTTCTTTCAATTCAGCCAATAGAGCCATCTTCCTTGCTGATAAATCTAAGATTTTCTGCTTAAGTTCAGCGCCCGAAGTCTGCAAGTTGCCGATGCCCTTGTGCTTCTCATCGGCAATCTGTTTCAGTTGTAGCATCTCTTCTTTGAGTTGAGCCTGAGCTGCTCTATCGGCAATGCGCTGAGCGGCCCGTTGATATTGCAGTTGGCGGCTTTCTAGGTGAGCTGCTGGGAAGAGTACTTCTTCAACATCGGCAGGGACCTGGCCCCGAATTGTTTTGAAGATTGCCTTTGCGGGGTCCGAGTCATCTACCAGTTGGGCGGTACCTTGTTGTAGCAAGTTCAGGAGGGTTTCCAACTTGGATTTAGTCTCTGCCGATATTGTTCCCAGTGCAAGGGAAGAACTTGTCTCCTCTCCATCGTCGTCAGAAATATCAATGGCAAAGGAAAATAGGCTGTTCGGGGAGTCTTGTTCCTGAGAGAGAGAGAGGGAGATCAGTTAGGGGTAAGTATGAGTATTGTAAATCAACTAGGCTGATCGGTTTACCTGTTTCAAGGCAATTTCTTGTGCTTGACTGGAGGAAGCAACCTGGAGTATGTCGTGTGGGGGATCGGCTGAGCTGGCCGATGGGATATCCTCTGTGACTTCATCGATGGTGGGCTCTTGAGGTATGACGGCCGATGATATTGGGGCAGATGTAGGGATCGGCATAGACCTTTGTCGTTTTGGCTGTGCTTCAGTATCTGTTGAAGCTTTGCGTTTTGCTTGGGCATCGGCAACGATGGGCTGGGGGGCATCGACACTTGTTGGTTGTGAAGCTTGGACATCTGGTACGTTTGCCGATGTACCCAATTGTTGCTGCAAAACAAGTGTAAGAGATGATATTTAACAAGTAAAATGTAAAGTCAAGAAGCTACCTCTGAAGGTTCATCGAAGGAAGTGGTGCTTGATATCGGCGGAATTGCCGATGATGATCCAGTAGTAGCTCTTACCCCCTGATGATTAAGGTTAATACAGTTTGTGATCGGCATAAGTAAAAATAAACGAGGTTGTTACCTTAAATGCTCTGACCAAGGTTGTAGCAGCAGCCGATGGAGTAACCCTAGATGTAGCCAATTTGGACTTGGAAGTGATGGTCTTGGTACGAATCTTCTGGTGGGTCAAAGCGGCTAAGGTGGGAGCGTTGTAGCCGATCAGCGATGTTGGGAAAACAGGCCGGAGATTGAAGGGTTTCCCACTTTTGCTCACCGATGGTGCTGGGTTGTTAACCTGTTACAAGAGAATCGGTTACTGATATATGAAGGGAAAAGCAGAAGGGAGTTAAAGGAAACTTACCGCGTCGTCAGGGATGGCGTATTCAGGGTCGATCATGTGCCGATATGTGTGAGCAGAAGTTGCGAACAGTTGTTCTTTCCACTCTTGCCACCATTGCTTATATGACTCGGTGATGAAAGATATTGGTGTCCAGGTGGATATATCAACATCTGTAGTATCGGCATCGGGGGAGAGTTGTACTACCTTGTTCCAATCTGTTCCGCAGGTGATTGTTTCCCTGGGTTTGATTACATCGGCAAAGCAGAGTTTGATTGGCAATTGCCCAAAAGCCAATTGGCGGGATACTGCCGATGGGTTGTAAAATTCATAAGTAATGTTGGTGTTTTTCCCGCTGCCGAATGTGTTTACTGGAATTGCCCTGGGAGTAATGATAGCCATCATGAGCTCATTATCTTGATTCAGAGTGTTATCGGCAAAGTTGAAAAGAAGGGGGAATCTGTTGTCTTCGTCAATATAAGGCACCCAGGCCCTATGATTACGAGAAAGACCATTGTAGAAGCTTTGAAAGAATCTGCCGATTTGGTCTTCGTTGGCTTCTGTTCCAGGAAGGACAATTATGGCTTCACCAAAATTGAGGGGTGAGCGTGTTGCCGATTCATCATCCCCAAGCACATAGTCTTCAGCAATTTCTCGTGGGAATTGTTGAGCAAAAAAGTCCCATTGCAAACGTTTGTGCATATGGGCATTCAGCCACATGTTGATAAACCACCACGGGCCTCCCAGATTGCCGATGGGTTCGCCGAGCAAAAGTTTCTGAGACACTTGATGAAGAAGATGATAAGTGGAGCTCAGAAGGTATCGGCCAAGAGGAAACCTTACGCCGTTAGCCAAAAGTTCAGCTGCAGGGAGGAAAGCGTTGGTTGGTCCTACTGATCGACCACAGAAGATGAATTTTTCCAACCACATATTCAGGAATGTTGCATGTTCCCTCTGGTTAACTGTCCCGGTCTTCTGGTATTCTTGAATGTATCCTGTCCAACCGCCGATGTTGCGGGTATTTACCCTGTATTCAGACTTTCTACCATAGATGGAGCCTTCATCGGCAGATGAGATGTCCAAGCCAGTAAGCATATGGATATCGGCAAGGGTAGGAGTGGCTGGGCCATGTCCAAACATAAAAGTATTGGTCGTGTCTGACCAGAAATAAGCAGCTGCAATCATCATTGATTCATTTTTCTGCATATCGGCAATAGATAGCCTAATGCATTGGTCTAATCTTCGTTCTGCCCAGTATACTTGCATCGATCTATTAACTCTCAAGTACCAATCTTTCCACCCCTTGGTGGTTTTGGGCCAAGATCGGAATGTGTCTTTCCACAAATTCAGAGAAAAATTTTGGGCTCTAAAGGGGATTCTGTTAACCTCTGCATTGATCAGATCGGTTGGATCTGGGTTGCCCATTGGACCAAGGCATTGGACGTGCGGTTGATCGGTTGGGATAATTAATTTGTTGCGCAGTTCCTAAGGTTATAGAATCCAGAGAACAGAAGAAAGGAAAAATCACCGACTGAATGAATTTGCGAAAAGATTAAAGTAAAGGGTAATGGAAGTGGAGCGAACCGCGGGGACGTCGAAGTTGATGGCCATGGTCCTGAGGAAACTTGAAGTTAGCGCCGGGAAAGGGTTCTCCTTGGTTGAGGTCGCGCGGTTGTTCGTCGGAGTCGCCGCCGGAGAGAGAAAATGCCAAGGATTGGAGGCTGAAAGTAGAAAATGAGGGTTCCGGAGAAATCTATTTATAAGCCGCCCGGAGTAAGGGTATTTTGGACTTATCTCTATATCGCGCGCATATAGGTCGAGACGGTTCAGAAGGATATGGTAATTGTTCGCACGATAATCAGGGGATTGTACAGATGAGTTGATGACAAGTAATCATGACTTGGAAGGGATATCGATACAGGATATTTTAATTCTGAAAATGGCAGCATTATCATGTTAAGATCTTGCCGATGGGTTATTGCTTCGGTATCTTAACCATAATCAGGGCAAGAGTGGTTGGCGATTGTGCGATATTTACTGAAGTGCGTGAATCAAGATTAGATTTGATTGGATTTGATAACAAATCAAGTTTTGGCTTGGAGAATGAGTCACGGTAATCGGGCGAAGGCAAGCGTTATCTGGAGTAAATTTCGGAGCATTAATGGTTTTATACTCCGAAATTGGGGGGCATGTGTTGACACCGTTTTTTGCACGTGTCAAAATAATCGGAGTGGACTAATCGGCAAGGGGAAAGTTATTGAATACTTTGATAACCGATGAAAGCCAGCTTGTAAAGATGGTTGCCGATAGCTGGTGATGGTCGATGGAAAGGTTGATTTGGACTCGGACGTTGCCGATGAGGTTGGAGGTGTTGTTGTCAATGCCGATGAAGGGAGGCTGGAAGACTACTGCCGATGAAACAGGGAATATGCCGATGAAGGAAGGCTGGAAGACTACTGCCGATGAAACAGGGAATATGCCGATGAAGGAAGGCTTGAAGACTACTGCCGATGAAATAGGGAGTATGCCGATGGGAAGGAGGACAGTGAGGTTTCCATCGTAATTGAGGCGGACAGGGAAATAGATAGAAGTTGATTTCCTTTTCTATATTAGTTAGAGTATGATTCATGTAAGAGTCACGTGTTTCCTTAGATATGGGATTGGTGTCCTAGTTGTGTTTGGTTGTGTCTCTTTAGATCAGGGTATAAATATGGAGTAAGGGGCAATGTAAGAGATATATCAATCAACATCAAAACCAATTTTTACTCCTATTTGCATCTACTTACTTTTCGGCGACTTCGTCAATTTGCATACTTTTTCTTTTTTACGAGTTCTCATTGAATCGGCGAGCTGCATCGTTTCAGTGCGACCTTCGGCGATTCTCGAGTTCCGCGTGAGCACCTCTTGGCCGTGACTTCCGGGCGTATCGCTGTTGTCAGGACTAAAGTGTTCGTATCTTCATCCTTGTCGATTAACAGGTCAAATCGACTGGCACGCTTTGGATATCGATTCGGGTATTAGCCCTTTGTGTTTGCAGATCCACTTTTGCATCAACAGAGACTCATCAATAATGATAGACTGCATGCTTGGTAGATGTAACTGGAGCTGCAAAACAGAGGGATATACACCAAAAAAGATGAAAACCAAAAATCCTGTGTACAGCTTCAGGGGGTGATATGTATCTAGCATCCCGGTACCGACGGATCTCATTGATAACTCCAGCAGGGTCAATTGAGAATTCAACACGGTCGTGGCCTTTGTATACATATTTAATGCTTGAACATGCTTCCACGTTGATGTGGCAATTATACCTCATAAGGAGTCCATGATTGTATGGAACTACCCACCTATTGTCTAACTCAGCACCTCTTATTTTCACTCGACGTCCATCATCTCTCCTCCTATACAAAGGATATGAATCTTTGCCTTGCTGTGATGCATCACAAAATTGTCGAGGATATTGAAACCGACAGGCGCCATCAACCATACAAGGACACTTTCTATTTAAGACTCCACACGGTCCATGTAGCATATGCTTAATCACAAGTTGGTGCAACACATGGTACTTGTCCTTGTCTGGTATCTCTGCACAAATAACCTTGTCATATGCATCAGGGTTTGTCAACTTACTTCATGAGTTCATAATCAATAGGAGGTGTTCATGGGGCAAGCCCCTTTTTTTGAAATTCCGTGACATTCACATAGGCTGCAACATCTCCAAAGTACTTTTTCTTGACTAATAAATCCATCAATGATCGTAACTTGGCCCTGTATACTCTTGAAACCAGGTCTGGTCTATCCTGTGGTTGCTGCCCAGGCTCAAGATTTTCTGTGATCTCCTGCCAGTGCAGATTGCATGTCATTGTGATGAAATAATCTGGTTTGCCAAAATGCTGCACAATGGCCATTGCATTAAGGTACCGTCGCATCATGTCACGATCACCACCCGGGAAAGACCGTGGCAACACAATTATCTTGCCAACTTCAGAAGCTCTTGTCTCTCCATTAGAAACTACATCAACCAGACCCTACATCAACCAGCACAATAAATCCATTTTCAATGATTATTTAATCATGACATATATAATATAATATAGGAATATAATTTTGCAAAGAAAACATTTGCCTCAACTGATATAGTTCAGCTCGTATGAGTTTTTGGTTTGCCGGGTTAGAATACCAATCAAGCCTCATAGACTCAATCTTGATATACATGTCAACAGCCCACTACTGGAAAAGTCGCCCTCCGAATAACAAGATGTTAAAAAGACCCCGTCTGACTTGCATTAAGAAACAATAGTATTCTCGAGCTATCACAAATTTTCCAGATTGATTTTCCTCCACCAGGCTACTTAAGTATTCACCTTGTTGTATGTCAGCGTCGTTTTCGGCCTCATCTGTGTAGCGTGAAAAAATATTAGAAAAAAAATTGTACTACCATGAGCTAGTTAGATCTGAATTTAATATAATACAAGGATATTATTTGACCTGTAGGGGCATGTTCTAATGTGCAGAAGATGGTGTGTCCCTATGTGTGGCACGTGGAGTAGTAGTAACCTGAACGGTAGATGATCCCCGTTCGCGTACCCTTAAACCCGGCTGGATCCGCTTATTTTTTCATCCGGAATAGTGTTTTTCTCTCACAAATTCCTCCAACATTCCTCCAAACCATCCAGATTCCTCCAGAATTCAGACAAGCGAACAGGCATATATGGCATAAATTTATTCCATCCAGTTTGTCCATATATGCTTTGATATACAGTGATGAAATATAGGATATGACAATGGATCATAACAACCATGGTATGCTTTGATATACAGTGAGCGGTCTCCTCTTGCATACACAAGCACACTCCTATCAAAACATCTCTGGGGGTCATTTCCTTCGGTCCAGATAGCATCAACCTGTGAAGATGTCGGTGCATTGTACCTTAGTAGTGTAGACATAGCGATAAGCGAAAGAAGAACTAATTAGATTTATAAGTGAATGTAGTAATTACAAAAAAAAACTCAGGTAGTGTGGTAGACAAGGTACCTCCGTTGGTTCGGCATGACATTGGTGTTTAGTTCAATTACGTAGTCATCAAGATTTGGTATGGCTCCAACCCTCTTGAAGGTGTGAACATAAGGGTTGTCCTCTAATATCTTGATAACATTTCTTATGAGGTTGATATCAAGGTCAAGAGATCTCCGTTATCTATGTGTTAATGTTTCATCTGATGTATCATAAAAGTAGAGCTGCAGCGGCCCTTTGGAACCTAGCACCAAATGGTCGAGTCGGTGGTACAAGGAACCTTGCACCCGGAATGTATAGATACTAGTTCCTGCTGCGGTGGCAACTCACCGATCCAAGGTAACACCAAGGGTCGTCAAAGAGAAATGAGAGTTGAAGTAACGTATGTGTTTTCTGAAATATTTTGCATCATTATCTACCTGTTTTCTGAAATATTTTGCATCATTATCTACCTGACTGGTAAATAACCTTTTTAAATCAGCCGGCACTTCAGGAATATGCACATGAACCTTTCCATTTCTGCAACAAAATCCTGGTGGTTCATATTCGAACCGTATCGCCCCACAGTGCCTACAATTAGGTCCTTTTTTCAAAAATGGTGCTGATCTGGTAAATCCTGGTAGACGTAGTCGTAAGGGTCATCGGCATCATTATCACCAACACCATTGCCATATATACGGTATGACTCGAATCCATCTGCATGAAAGATATGGAATTTCTCTGAATACACACGGTAAAATTAATTTAAATTTAAAAAAACGATGATTCATGGTGTCTGACAGAGGTACCTTCCCCACGAAATTGCCTAGTTTCGTCGTCCTCGCTCTCATCTTCCATGTCTTCTAGGTGATCTGTTACATGGTTCATGGCAGCATGGCATCGGTAAAAAACTAATTGATATGAAGTAATGGTATTTGTGAGATTAAAAAGCAACCCACCTTCTTCTTCATCATATTCTTCTAATTCAGGGTGTGCAGGTTGGAACAAGGTAGAGGTAGTGTCATATTCATCTACCCGATCGATGCTTCCATTTAATGTCTGGAGAGGCGGTGATACATCTGCAGAAAAAAGGTGGGCTGTCACTATGCCTCTGTGGGTTGCAAAAAAAAGTGGTACAAGGGAAAAAACTATGAGGCCACCTGTGGGTTGTGCATTGCTGTTTGGAGTATGCTGCATGGCCTCATGTGCACTCATTCTCTTATCCCTTGCACAGTCCCTTTTTTCTCCAATAATTTCTGCTTTTTTTAGTCTTCCATATAGTTGTACTTCTCTCTTCTCAGTAGCTTATTGGCACTTGAACTGGACACTGATGAGCAATTTGTTCTTAGGGTGACATATAAATAAAATGAAAAAGATTCAACCATACATCAGTTAGTTATCGTAAAAATGTCAGTAAATGCCACACACCTGGATCCTGAAACATTTCAGCAGATTGCTGAAGTGCACTATCTCCATACACTTGATGCCTCATTCTGACGTAGTTATCATTTCGATGCAACCATTTTGGAGAATGACATGGGTCTTGATTTTCTTTGTATTGGACCGAAGATGGCCCAATAAAAATTCTGGAATACCCTGTCTGGAACGGTGATGGTTGTCCTACTCCGGCCGAGGTTCCTGCCATATTCATGTCAACACCGTTCATGTTTGGGGCGGAAATGCATCCCTCGCCCAATGGTTGCAGAACGGGCGATGAAGTTGTTCCATAAGTTGAATGCGCTCCTCCAACGGTGTTAGTCTCTGGATATTGTGGCGCTGTTGAAGTAAACACTGTATTCTTATACCACGAAAGATTAGTGAAGATCGTGCTCCTGGTTGATCCGGTGCATTTGAAATTGCACTTGTTTCAGCCTTTCGGCGAGCACGGTACTCACGCTGCCTCTTATTCCTCTCCTCCCTTTCCTCGTTTGTTTCTTGAGCCCTTATCCTGGCACGGTACTCACGTTGTTTCCTATTCCTTTCCTGTCTCTTGCTTTGTTCTTCGCTGCAAGCTGTTGACATGGTGGTGTTTATACATGGCGTTGTATATATATATCTTGTTGCAATATGTGTGTATGCATGTACCTGGAGTATGTATGTTTGTTACATCGCCGAGTGCAGTGCGTCCCTCTCCTGGCGTCCCCATTTTTTGGTGGAGGGTTGGTAAGTAATAAACTGAAAATTCATTGGTTACATGTGTATATGCAGCAGCAGCGCAAGGCACTGATTTAGAACCAAGATCAACAGGAGGAATGAAATATCCCGAGTGTATTATCCTACGTGTTCACCCCGAACACCCAACTGAAGTAGAGGAAGGTGTTGTTGCAACAGAAGGAGTGCAATTACCTGTATCCGATGGTCTGCAAGGTGCATCAACAAATGGAGGTGATGGTTGAGGTATAATTTTTCGGACAACCAATAGTACCTGCACTTGTATCCAGATTTCAGAGTAGTCCAGTTAGGTTGTTGTCGGGCAGGCAATAGTGTCTGTTGTGCAGTGTGCTTTTGAGTTGTCTGTTTTTCAGTTTTCTGTTTTGCAGCTCTTTGTTTCTTTTTTCAGTGTCCCATTCAGTTTGTCTTTCAGTTTTCTGTTATTCAGTTATCAGTGTCTGCATACTCAGTTGAGGTTTGTGTCTGCATATTCAGTTCAGAAGGAAGTGACGTAAAGCAATCGAAACTCAGTGTAGTATCAATCAGAATATAATAATTACTGTTGAGCAAAGGAAAATGGTAAAGGTCGAAGCCCACAGCACCACATTGACAGTTAAGAAAATATTGTGCTTTTGACAAAAGAAAAGGAGCGTTTACTTTACTTGTACATATCAAGAAAAATAACAGGTTCACACATAATCAGAATTATGTATAACCTTATGTTTCTATCACATTTTACTCAAATAAAAATTGACACTAAAAAAAACTTAGTCGACAAAGACAAATACCAATGCAATGCAATTTAAAAGGGAGGTGCTCTTTAAGTTCTCATACTGAAATTCAACGGGTATCAGTAGGTCTTCGCAAAGCATATATAGTCTTAACAGTTGAACTAAAGCTCACCATTAGCGGCCATGTCGTGCAGCTTGAAGATGAAGCAGAGTAGCAGTAGCAGGCGTCTGGATCAGTGGAGGCTGGAGCCGTCGGTAGCAGTAGCGGCCATTTCAAAACTCTGAACTCTGAAAGTCAGCAGGCAAGCAGCGGTGCAGGGACTGCAGGTCGCAGGAGACGCCTGTCGCGGCCGCTCGTTGCTCACTACCCCTTGCCGCCGCCGGCCGTGGGCGCCCGCCGGCCTTCACCGCCTGCCGATTCGCCAAAGCCGCCCGCCGATTCGCCGAAGCAGCTGACCGCCGCGGCCACCCGTTGCACGCGACCTGTCCGCGCCCCGCGCCCGCGGCTTGCCGGCTCTCCGGCGCCCGGAGGCTGGAGCAGAGCCGCGCCCCAGCGACCTTGCCGCGTCCCCGACCTACGACGCCTGTACCACGGCCTCGCCCAGCCTTCGCCGGTATCTTCTCGGTGCTCGGAGATGAAGCGACGTGCGTCGCGTCGACCCCGCGTCCGCCTTGTCCGCCGCATCCGCCCCGCGCCGCCGGCGGTCGGATCAGGCGTGCCGCAGGCAGGCGAGGGACGGGCGATCGGGCGTGGCAGTCTCTGCGAGAGTCGCGGTCGCGCGCGTGATTAGCGGCGGCAGACGTCTTCGGTCTTTCGTTATTAATTACTATAGAGAGTAGAGTGAGAGAGTGGATGAGAAGAATGAGAGGAGAGCCAATGATGGGCAGGGCCCACCTTGTCAAATAAGGAGGGCTCTTGATAGAGAACAACCTTTTTTATTTTAAGGAGGTCTTTCGTAGTACCTTTTTTATTTTAAGGCCTCGAATAATGATGAGAACAACCTTTGACTTTTTACATTCAGTTCGCTGGTTGGTTTCAGTCAGGGTTTATCAACTAATCAATATTATTTTTCTCTCACAATAAATTAGCATTAGTCGGATTTATCAGTTCAGAAACCAACCAGCGAACAGGCTTATTCTAGATAGAAGACGGATGCATACCGATGTGATTGCTCTACATCTCATCATTATACTTAAGAGACATATAATAACAATGAATCCTTCACAGATTCTAAATTATAAGTTGACTAACTTATTTAAGTATATAACTTTTTCTATGTATCAAGAAAATTTAGAGCGACCTATAATCTTTTTTATCAGGTACAACTTGGACGCATACAACCCACACACATGCATGCGCGTCAGTGCATGGGAAACGCGCACGTATGCTTGTACCCTGAAATTTCTAGAAAATTTCCAGAAAAAAGTACGATCACCAGAACCTGGACATGCCTACCACTGGACCACATCCCCATTCATAGCGACCTATAAATTTAAATGAAAGGAGTATGTTGCGGTGAATCCTTTATTAGTATCCTTTATTAGCAGTGAACTCTTTACGATGATTTGACATGAAGCATATATTTCATCATGACAGAAGGAGTATGGTTTTAATTTCTCAGCGAAAATTAGCAAAGCTGCTGCTAAATTTTCGAAGCACTGACCATTGCTCCTAACGGCACTTTGACACGCGGGTCCTCCCTCGCGCCACGTCGATCTCACACGGAGTATCCATTGGGCCGGGCCAATTTAACATCATGAGTCATTACTCCTCTTGCAGCCCAGCCCAACCCATCCCAGTGGCCCACCTCGCGCACCCAAAGCCCGGAGGACCCACCTGCCAGGGCCGTGTGGCTGGATGAACAGCTCGCTCTCGCGCTGGTGTGCCGAAACAATTCCAAAACACGAACTCAAAAAAAAAAAAGGCAAAACATCGTTTAATTTAAAAGTTGATCAATTTTAGGCAGCCTTTGCATGCAAAACATGCCATTAATAGGTATATATAAGATACGCGTAGGAGGCTGCTGTTGCGCTCCGCCTTCGTCGCTTCCTGTTGTTTGTGGTTGTGGCCAATCCTTCCCCTCTCCTCTCATCCCGGGCCCCGGGGAAAATTTTGCCCCAGAAACTCTAGCGCGTCGGATCACAAGCAAGGGCAAATTTTTCTGTGACTCCGGCTGAAGGACGCTGCGACACCCAAAATTATGTCGGTGAGTGCAAATCTCCTCCGCCTTACAATCGATCACATCGTTGCTGCCTTTTTCTTCTTCTTTTTTATAATGCCTGCATTATTCGTCTATCTTGGCTTGAATTAAAGATTGTTCGCATGATGAAAACATGCTTGTCACATTGGATTGGCATGAAATTTTCTTTTACAAAATCGGCACCTAAATGCAGGGATGAATATCTAGATACCAATTACGATGATAAGGATCCATAAGTTTGGCAAAATGGATAACTGATGACTACTAACAACGCCTGTTCATTCAAATTGGCAAGCATGTCATGATCAACAAACTGTGGTTCCTGATCCCTCACTTTTAAATTGTTGAGCGATCGATCCCATTGACAAATCATGTATACGGATGTGAAACGGATGTTCACATCGAGGTGAAGGTGTGACCATCTGCTATCTGGCTGGTTTTCTACAAATTTAGCATTGAACAATGGTTCCCCCGGGGCAAGGCAGGCAATGACGAATTGACGTTCTAATCAGGAGGAAACGAAGTAGCATTATACATTCACATTAGTAATAGCATATAGCTGTTGTGCTGATCAGGTGGCGAAGGACGACGCTGGCCGCACTATACCCAAGTTCGGCGAATGGGACGTCAACAACCCGGCCTCTGCCGACGGGTTCACGGTTATCTTCAGCAAAGCCAGGGATGAGAAGAAAGCCCCGACCAAACCAGGCCACATCACCAACAGGTCGGCGTCGGCTGACAGCAAGGACTCCAGGACCGAGAAGATGACCTCCTACAACTCCAGGACCAACGCATCGGTACGCATCCATCCATCTCGTAGATTTATTTGGCCATTCCCGTTACCATTAATTCCTGTGCTAGCTAGTCACCGATATTCATAATCATGCATGCGTTGTGATCTCTCCAACTTGCAGAAGAAATGGTTCTGCTGTGTCTCGCCCAGTCCCACACAATCTTGAGGAAGCTCATGAGCTGTGCAATGCTGCAGTCTGGTGCTATTCTGTGATGGTTATGTGTAGCTCTGTCGCTGGCAGACTGGCCATGAAATGAGCTCTTCGAATCCAATCCTACTACTTGCCAGTGACAGGGGCACTATGTATAGCCGTTGCAAATGAGAAAATTACTCTGATGGGTGTCTGCTTATAGCATCCTTAGCTGTATCAGTTCAAGTTGATGTCTGCTTGTAATTTTCTTTTTCTCGCCCCTTCTTTATGGTGTAACCCTTCCTCAACGTTATCAGTGAATCTGTTACTCCACAATAATCCTGCTGCATTTTGCTGTAACTTCGGCGAGGATAAATTTGTTTCGGCTCTGACCAAACCAGGTCAACGAATTCTCAGATTGTAGTGACTGAACAAAGTATTGTAGTGACTGAACAAAGTTATGCGCCACCACCCTGACAAACAAAATGCAGCGACGTTTTCAGATCTGTAGAGGAACATGTTATAGCTGTTTAGGTTCTCTTGGAAATACATTATATTAGTACAATTCTTATAACTTTCACCATCGGATTTCAAAAAAATATATATCTTCACCAGCTTCACATCTACAAGTTGGTTGGCAGTATACAGAATGGCAATACAATGCAGAGCGAAACTAGACTGACGGAAGCTGGTAATCTGCCACTGTCGTTGCGGAGGAACAGTGCTTCATACACTGGGAAATTGATCGCGACTATTAGCGCACGTAGAACAGCCTGCACAAACATAGCTCCCAAACTCATCGCTCCTTTATGCAACAAAACTTTTGCCACCCCGAGCATCATGCATGCCAGGTTAAGCAGTGCGACGGTTGCAATGATCACAAACATTGCGGAGAAGGGTCCGAACTCCATCATCCCCTTCTTGTACCTCTCTAGGGCCTGTGAATCAGTCACCTTCGCTGTCAGGGTGAATCCTGACTCAGTGATGCCAAGCATTCTGCGGATTGTGTCGATGGCGGCCAAGAGGTATGAGGTGATTCTTCTGAAAAGCCACATCCTTTGTGCGTTCCACCACTCTACAGCAGTGTCGCCACATTGCAGTGACTCCACCAAACTGCAGGAGTATGCAGCCACAACAACGTATGCAAACGGTACAAACCAGGGACTGGTTATCTGGGTTGAGTAGATTGCAGATGCACGTTCTCTTTTAGAATTTGGCCAAAGTGCATATAGAAAGAAGCAGCGAAATATATGTCAACTCACCTCAGGGAACAATGAGATGCCATTGAGGAAGCAAAGTGAAGGGATGGTGACATAGTACAAGGTGGGGAAGCTGTTAAGAGCCCAGAACCCGCAGACGGAGTAACCCATTTGAAGGCCCAGCCTGATCTTCATGTGACCTAGCAGAAACGGGCTGTACTTTGAGAGGGAGATCTGGAGGAACCCTTCTGTCCATCTCTTGTGCTGAACCAGGATCTGTCCTAGTGAGGTCGGGGCCATGCCTAAAAGGCCCTTTCTCGGCGGGTTGTGGTAAACTGATGTCCACCCACGGCACTGGATCTGCAATCCTGTAATAACATCTTCCAGTGGGCAACCATATCTAATTCCCTTCTGTAATTCAGCAACTTGAACTCAGTAAGATATGGTCCCATACATGAAGTGAGAAAATTCTGTGATCTTAAAGTAACAAAGTGGGGCAAAGTGTGACTTCAACCACAGTACCAGGATTTTCAGAATTTTGTATAGAGATCTACCTCGACTCCCCAAAGGGTGTTGTGCTCATATGTGCAAGTCACAAGTGATTCAGCCATCCCGTCCAAGTCACTGACATCAGTTTTCCTCACCACCCTAGTCCAATCTTCCTTGTAGTCTGGAGTCTCGACTATATATTCGCCCACATAGAGCCTCTCTCCGATGGAAGCATCCTGTGCCATAGTAATACATTCCACCCCATCCATCCAAGCAAGGATGATCTAACTGAAGACCAATTCAATTAAACGAAAAAAAACAGGGTTAGTGGTGTGTTTTCAGCTCAAGACATAGGTAAGCCCTGCATTCAAATTCTAAGAGGTGCTATATTAAATTTTTATTGACCTCATTGACGGTGTTGATGGGATTGCCATAGATGTCATTGTGCACCACATTTTCAAAGTTCTGAGGATACTGAACAAAAGCAATATCTTGACCTTGCTCTTCATCTTGGAAGAAACACAATGCATCTCTGATAGACCCTGAATTGTTAGAGTACATATCACAGTCCACATTCATAATGACTGGGCTGTTGCTTATCACTGATGATACCCTTATCTGCACCATCAACCTTAATTAAGGAATTATGTAAACATAAGAAAGATTGATTCAAGTAAGACATTTGGTGAAAATCATGGGCTATAATAAATAGAGGCCAAAATACCCACCAAAGCATTCAGTGATCCAGCCTTGAAGTGATGATGTTCCTGAGGCCTCTTCTCATGAGCCATATAAACCAGTGTGGGCAACACATTTCCATCGACATCAGTTGCTTTTCTTTTGTTTCCATCAATTAAAATCTAGCAATTGAGAACTCTTTGATCAGAAGAAACCACAAAAATGATGAATACAAAAAAAAAACAAAATTCATAGCAATTCACTAATGAGTGCATATGAACCATGCCAGGCTTGTATTGCTAAGACTAAAATTTGATAGATAATGGAATAAAAATATTATTGGAAGGGTTATCTGCAAAACTTGTTATTTCAGTTGGCTTGGAATATTATTCATACTTGTTAAATATTAGTTTTCTTACATAACTGTTTCAAACATTCCGCAGATGTACTGGACTACTAGTTAAATTTTAAATTGAACCATCAGATCCTTCTCCTAGTAGTATCGCTCTGAGCAGACCACTTATACCATAACCTTCACCTGAACTATTGAAGGGTGATCTCTAAAACTTGTATTCTCGCTCCACTTGGAGAAGCCCCTAAGCTTGTATTTTGAAACATCAGGGATCTTCCCTGAATTAACGACTGAATTCACTCGATCTGCCAAATCTTTGTGCATCTCCTACAGAACAAAAACAGAAAAAGAAAGATAATATGCATAAGCTTGCTGGTTTCAGTATCACAGAACATATATGGAAGGCCACCATAGTGCAAGTTAATGTGGCAGGAAGTAGCAAAATAAAAATTAGGTTAAGATGAGCTATATTACATAGAATACATTGAAAATGTACACACTACCTTCAAGGAAAACCACTCTTTACGGTCACATGCATCAGGAGGGGTAGCTTCTTTACCAAAGTAGGCAGCTGGTGACCTGGGCTCCACTTGGTCCTTCTTGCAAAATGGAAGCCAGTGCTTTGCAAACTCTGATGCCTCATATAGAGCATATAATGTTATGATGGAACCAGCATCATCAGACAAATAGATGTTCAACTTCTCCTGCGGGTAGTCGTAAGCCATAACAGATAGGACTGTGGAGATGACAAGCATTGGCGGCTCAACAGTGGGGTCTGCTGTACACACAAATATGTCCACCCCAGGAAGCTGCTCTTCCTTGTACCTGTTTATAGTCAACGTTTAGCTGAAAATTCAGCATCGGGAAAGATAGAACTTCATAGGTACAAAGCCGCTACTCGTCATGGACAACACTGCCATGGAACAAGCTTGGAATGTGCAGCATTTCAATACCTACAATAGTCTAGGAGGATGCATGTTTAGCTTAATTGCCTCAATAGCAGTCATAACTCTAGCAGGTTAGGCAGGGAGGTAGTGATTGCTTCATGCCCACAGTTCCAAATAAATGTCAAATTCAGTTAGTGAATGCAGAAATTCAGTTAGGCCTTTTAGTTTCCCAAAAGTTTACACCATATCACATCGAATGTTTGGATACATGCATGGAGTATTAAATATAGGCTAAAAAATAACTAATTACATAGTTTGCGACTAATTTACGAGACGAATCTTTTAAGTCTAATTAGTTCAGGATTTGACAATACGGTGCTACAGTAACACATGTGCTAATGACCGATTAATTAGGTTTAATAAATCCGTCTCGCGGTTTACCGATAGATTCTGTAATTTATTTTTTTATTAATATCCGAATACCCCATTCAACATCTCCATATGATACTCGATGTAACACCTTAAAACTTTACGCCTGTATTTAAAGACCTTAGTCAGATGACAAACTAACACAAACAGCCGCTCCAGGGCCAGTACCTTCGCGAGAGCTGGTCCGGGAAGGCGCGGCGGTAGACGGGGCTCCACCGCACGGACAGCGTCAGCACCCAGTAGAAGCCGAACCAGAGCTCGGCCGCGGAGAGCCCAAGCCACGCCCACCACCGGGCGCCGCTGCTCCTCGGCGGCACGTGCGTGGCTCTGTACAGCCATACCAGGAGAACCCCCGCGAGGACCGTGCTCGCGAACAGCCGGTAAGCGTACGTCGGCATCCGCGTCGGTTTCTCCATCACGAACAGCGGTGGGTGGTTGCTCCCGCCGCGGACGCTGCTCCTGGCCGTCCCGCCTCTGTGGGAATGGAAACACACAAAGTAGCGAGAATCACTGGGGAAGAGTCGGGTGGGTTGTGGGCTTGTGGGTAGCAGCAGCCTAGCAGGTGGTCAGGTCAACGCAGCTTTGGCGTGCACTACTGCAGCCGCCTCTCCGGTCTCAGCTTTGAATTGGCATCTTGGGAGCAGCCACCGCCCACCACTGTACTGTGTGTTCCCAGTTGAGCATGGAACACGAGACTTTGGCGGTTTGCCCTGCCGTCTCCACTTGGAGTAGATGCTCCGGTCAGACAGAGTTCTAAGAAGAGCCCACAGAACCAACTCCGGGCCACTGCCATTTGGCCCAGCAGCACATGCTCGATTTTCCCCCCGTTGGTCCGTCGGCTACGACACTAGCCGCCGACGATCCTAACGGAGTACATGACGGCGGAATTCGCCCTCCTTCCGCCCATCGCCGCCGCCGTAGCCTCCAAACTCCCGCCATGCCAGTCTCCAGACGGGGTGTGAGTCTGAGGCGAACGTGAAATGATCCTGCGGCCTTCTCTTCTGGCCGTCGCCCGCCCTCTCACCACCGTGGCCGTCGCGGCGGCCGTCCGCCGCGGGGACCTCGCCGGCGCCGAGGAGGCCTTCGCGTCGACGCAGCACAAGACCACGACCACCTACAACTGCCTCCTCGCGGGATACGCGAAGGCGCCCGGTCTCGGCCGCCTCGCGGACGCGCGCCGCTTGTTCGACAGTATCCCGCACCCGGACGCCGTCTCCTACAACACGCTCCTGTCCTGCCACTTCGCCTGCGGCGACATTGATGGCGCGTGGAGAGTCTTCTCCACGATGCCCGTCAGGGACGTCACGTCCTGGAACACCATGGTCTCCGGGCTCTCCAAGAACGGGGCCATCGAGGACGCCGAGGCCATGTTCCGGGCCATGCCGGTGAGGAATGCTGTTTCCTGGAATGCAATGGTTGCTGCTCTTGCGAGCTCTGGAGACATGGGCGCGGCGGAGGACTTGTTTAGGAATGCACCGGAGAAGACGGATGCCATTCTCTGGACTGCAATGGTGTCAGGGTACATGGACACCGGCAATGTCCAGAAGGCCATGGAATTCTTCAGGGCAATGCCTGTGAGGAACTTGGTTTCATGGAATGCCGTTGTCGCTGGTTATGTCAAAAATTCACGCGCAGGCGATGCTTTGAGGGTGTTCAAGACCATGGTTGAGGATGCTATTGTGCAGCCAAATCCGTCAACGTTAAGTAGTGTGCTTCTTGGATGCAGTAACCTGTCTGCACTTGGATTTGGGAGGCAAGTACATCAGTGGTGCATGAAGTTGCCTCTTAGTAGGAGCGTGACTGTGGGCACATCTCTTCTCAGCATGTACTGCAAATGCGGCGATTTGAATGACGCTTGCACGCTGTTTGATGAGATGCGTACAAAGGATATAGTTGCATGGAATGCCATGATTTCTGGCTATGCCCAACATGGGGGTGGAAGGAAAGCTATCAAGTTATTTGAAAAAATGAAGGATGAAGGAGTGGTGCCAGACTGGATTACTTTGTTGGCAGTATTGACAGCTTGTGTCCACACCGGATTGTGTGATTTTGGAATCCAGTGCTTTGAAACAATGCAGGAAGCATATAACATTGAACCCCAGATTGATCACTACTCATGTATGGTGGATCTTCTCTGCCGAGCTGGTCTGCTTGAAAGAGCTGTCAACATGATCCATTCAATGCCCTTTGAGCCACATCCTTCTGCCTATGGTACCTTGCTGACTGCTTGTAGAGTTTATAAGAACTTGGAGTTTGCCGGGTTTGCTGCTAGAAAGCTGATTGTACAGGATCCACAGAATGCAGGCGCCTATGTACAGCTGGCAAATATTTATGCTGTGGCAAATAGGTGGGCTGATGTCTCTAGAGTAAGGAGATGGATGAAGGATAATGCGGTAGTGAAAACACCTGGGTATAGCTGGATGGAGATAAAGGGTGTGAAACATGAGTTCAGATCTAATGACAGATTGCATCCTCAGCTTGATTTGATTCATGACAAGTTGGACCGCTTGGAGGAGCTGATGAAGGCGATGGGCTACTCTCCTGATCTTGATTTTGCACTGCATGATGTTGAGGAGAGTCTGAAGTCACAAATGCTGATGAGGCACAGCGAAAAGCTTGCCATCGCTTTCGGTCTGATTAGCACTTCCCCTGGGATGACCTTGAGGATCTTCAAGAACCTCAGGATCTGTGGAGATTGTCATAATGCAGCCAAGCTTATATCCAAAATCGAGGATCGAGAAATAATACTTAGGGATACCACACGGTTCCACCATTTTAGAGGTGGGCATTGCTCATGTGGGGATTACTGGTGAAGGAAAGAATCTCGACAACAGTTTCAGACACACTGGCAGTGTAGGACTTGCAACACTATCTAAATTGGAGTTTATGTATGAAATATGAACTTATGGACTTGGTTCGTCATGTATGACTTGAGTCATTCAAAGCCAGATCAACCCTGATAGCCTCTGGCTAGGAAAATATGGCTGTTTTATAGTTTGTTCCCGCTTGGTTTTTCAAATTGTTTTCTGTGTCTTGGTATGAAAGACCACACTGGTTACCTGGTGATTCTTTGAAAAACACTTTTTTTCTGGAACTTCCCAGAATGGGGCCATCCATTCTTATGCATGTGTACATCTAGTGGATTTTCTGTTTACTTTGTGCTATGGGATTGGGGGTCACTTATGCTATTATTTTTCAGGAGGATATGATGCGAGGGAAGCCCCTGAACACCTGAATGAACCCCTTCATATATTGGCTGAGGCAGAGCTACCTGTTGGAATCATTGATGCTCGCCTGATGCAAGTCTGCGAGATCCTTGAAGATCTGCTAAAGCCTGTGGTATGCCATCAACTCCTTTATCCTTTTAAAACTCTTAGCTTGCTTGCTTTTAAACCGATACCTAAATAGTTCTTGTTTTCTACTTTGCAGGATGAACCCCAGGACTTCTTCAAGAAGCAGCCTCTATGGGAGCTTGCAATGCTTAATGGCACCCTTCGTGAGGAAGGGATGCAGAGATACGGTTCAGCGTCCCCTTTCCACAACAGCCTTGGAATGAAGAGAGCTAAGACAAGGGGGTAATGAACAAAAGCTGCAAGCATCGTGAAGGGAGAACCAACCAAATCAACTATTCTAAGACCGATCCTGTGTATACATGGGGCTGTGATGCGGAATTTTAGAGGCCCAACCTTTCGGTGAGATGAGATACCTTTCAATTGTGAGGGCGACTCACGTGTTCCAGGCTACTGACCAAGAGGTTTCAATAGCCAAGCAACCGTTGAACCAACCCTTAAGATGTTATCAGCCTAGCCAAAACCAAGCTGACCTGACCACTAGGGTCTGTTCCTGTAAGAAATGAAAGAAAACCAGCAAGAACAAGGTGCAAGCAATCTGAAATTGCAAGTATGTAGTGAAATATTAAGATGGGGCTTTGAGTATAGGTTGGTCTGTTGGTTTAACCGACAGAAGAGACAACACAAACAGTAATTTCCAAAGAAACTGAACTAAACTAAAACAAAACCCACTTTTACATATGGAGGTACCCCTCCTTTTATAGCCAAAATGGCTACCGCTACAGTGCATGCTACTACAATGTACTGGCAGCAGCTAATTCTATTACTACTGTTAATATGGATGATGTTCTATGAATCTGGACAGCTAACAAGTAACAAACAAATAGTTTAGCCTACTATACTCTAGCTGGCTGCAAGTGGTGACTACCTGTGGACAGACACAAATACAACATAAAATATCAGCTCAAATATCTTTATCTTCAACACAAAGGTTCCTGATTAGGAGCACATTTCGATCTCTTCTTGTGTAAAATTTGTGAATTGCTGGTCTAGCTTCAGGTGGTGGAATGGATGGTACTATAGCTGTAGGTGGTGTGATTGTATCTGTAGAAGTGATGTCCTCATCATCCTCCCCTTCTTGGAATGGAGTCGACCTCAACTCAAGTTCATCTTCATTTCCCATGTATGGCTTTAAATCTGAAACATTAAAGGTGGGACTAGCCCCCAAAATCTATAGGCAGATCCAGTTTATAAGCATTATCATTTATCCTCTAGTATACGAAAAGGACCATCAGCTCTAGGCATTAACTTTGATTTTCTTAAGTTTGGGAACATGTCCTTTCGCAAATGTAGCCAAACTAGATCTTCAGGTTCAAATATGATTTCCTTTCTACCTTGACTACTAATTTTATACTTTTCATTCATGTTTTCTATGTTTGCTTTAGTAATTTCATGCATTTTCAAGATCAAATCGGCATGTTCTTTAGCATCAAAGTTTACCTTTTCTGAAGACGGTAGAGGCAATAAATCAATTGGTGCAGGAGGCATAAAACCATAAACAACTTGAAAAGGACACATCTTGGTTGTAGAATGTACTGAATGGTTATAAGCAAATTCTACGTTGAGGCAAACATTGCTCCCACATTTTCAAATTCTTCTTTAGAATAGCTCTAAGCATGGTTGATAGAGTATGATTAACAACTTCAGTTTGGCCATCTGATTGGGGATGGCATGTAGTAGAAAATAGTAACTGTCCTCAATTTAGCCCAAAGTGTCCTCCAGAAATGACTCAAAAATTTCGTATCACGATCAGAGACTATTGTATTAGAGACTCCATGTAAGCGAATTATTTCCCTAAAGAATAAATCAGCAATATGTGTAGCATCATCACTTTTATGAGTATGAAGTGTGCCATATTAGAGAACCTATCCACGACAACAAAAATGTTATCCCTTCCCTTCTTTGTCCTAGGCGGTCCTAGAACAAAATCCATCAAGATATCCTCCCAAGGAGCACTAGGAATAGATAGATGCATGTATAAACTATGTGGGTTAAGATGTGACTTAGCTTTTTGACAAGTGGTGCAGCGTGCCACATAGCGCTTGACATCATGTCTCATCTTTGGCCAATAGAAATGGCCGCTTAGCACATCTTCTGTCTTTTTCACACCAAAATGTCTCATTAGTCCACCTCCATGGGCCTCCTGTAACAGCAAAAGATGGACAGAGCTAGCTGGATGCATAGCTTGTTAGCACGAAATAAAAGTCCATCACTCACAATGTACTTATTCCGACCCTTTCCTTCCTTGCAATGCAACATTATTTATTTAAAATCAGCATCATGCTCATATAGCTCTTTGATAGTTTCCAAACCAAATATTTTATAATCAAGTTGAGATAACATGGTATAACGTCTAGACAATGCATCAGCAATGATATTTTTCTTTCCTTTTTTGTGTTTTATGATATAAGGAAAACATTCAATAAATTCCACCCATTTTGCATGTCTACGATTTAGTTTGTTTTGGCTTCTAATATGTTTGAGAGGCTCATGATCGGAATGAATAAAAAATTCCTTCGGCCACAAATAATGTTGCCAGGTCTCTAGGGTGCGAACTAAGGCATATAATTCTTTATCACAAGTAGAATAATTCAGATTAGGTCCACTTAATTTCTCACTGAAATAGGCTGAAAGCATCTAGGCCCCTAGTTGGGTTTCGGTGATTAATGACAATACATGATTACTGTGACTAACATGTGTTTTGCAGAGGCAATTAAGTTAGGTCACGCAAATGGAGATCAATTGGGCTATCATGGTGGTCATGCTCCTACGATGGAAATCGTTTCGGTTTTCAAAGGATGGACGACAAGGTTAAGGATGGACTAGTTCTAAGTGTCGTTTGGTGTTGAAGAAACACTTAGAGTAGTTTAGAACTTTATTTTTCCTTTAGCCTTACTATTAAGGGGGGTATGGATGGGTAGCTTGACCTAGGTGAGTCTAGTGAGTTAGGTGTGGTACACACTTGATAAATCTAGCACTAGGTAGCTCCTAAAAAGCCCTTAGATCCATTGGAGCAAACTTCATTCACGTATGATCGAGAGTTGGAAGTGAATGGAGGGTCAAATACTGACCGGACGCTGGTTCCGGAGTGACCGGACGCTGGCGCAGAGTCTGGTCAGTTTATTTGATCGAGGTGAAATCGTCTGGTGTGACCGAACACTGAGAGGTGAAGTGATCGGACGCTGGGTCCCAGCGTCCGGTCGACTCCAGTAAGGTTCCAGAGAGGGAAAATCATGACCGAACACGTCCGGTCAGTGCTGACAGGACGTTGTCTAGCGTCTGGTCACAACTTAAACACTGGAGATCGGGGAGAACTGACCGGAGCATCCGGTCAACATGACCGGAGCGTCCGGTCACCCCGCAAGGCACATAACAGTTCGTTTTTTAGCCATGGTTATAAATATTTTTTCTATTCGTGTGTGGGGGTACTTTTGCTCATTCCAACAGCTGAGAAACACATTTGAGAGTACCAAGAAGAGCAAGGTCCTAGTGAGGTGATTGAGATTTGAGAATCCCAAAGAGAGCCCTCATTAGTGAAAGCAAGAGTAGCAAAGTGTGCATCCACCCTTCTCATTAGGCTTGTCATGGTTAAGTGAGAGTTTGTGCTTGTTACTCTTGGTGATCGCCATCACCTAGATGGCTTGGTGGTGATTGGGAGCTTGGTGATCATCCGGCGGAGCTTATGGATGACCCAACTCAAGTTATGAGCGGTTGTGGGTGATTCACCGCGATGGAGTGTCAAAGAATCAACCCATAGAGAGCACTCGATCCTTGCACGGATCAAGGGGGAGCTACACCCTTGCGCGGGTGCTCCAACGAGGACTAGTGGGGAGTGGCGACTCTCCGATACCTCGGCAAAACATTGCCGCGTTCCTCCTTCTTTCTTTACTTTGAGCATTTACTTTGAGCAATTAAATTCTTGTCATATACATTCATAGAATCGCCATGCTAGAGTAGGATTAGAACATAGGTTGCTAAAACTTTTGTGCGGTAGATCAATAGAAACACTTTCTAGGCATAAAGAGTTAATTGGGCTAACCGTAGGACTTAATTATTGCAAAGAAATTTAGAATTAGCCCAATTCACTCCCCCCCTCTTGGACATCTTGATCCTTTCAATTCGTATTGGAGCCTCATGCTCATGTATTTAGGCTTAACAGTCTAGAGAAAGATGTCTCACGGGGATGGACCTCCTCCTATCTTTGAGGGGGATGATTTTCCTTATTGGAAAATCCGCATGGAGGCATATCTAGAAGCTCTAGATGTTGGAATACTTAGAGCCGCCTCACAAGGTTTCCCAAAACCTCGGGATGCCACACACCTACAAGGCGATGAGGTGAATTACGAGAAATGGAATGCAAAGGCTCAAAACACCATCTTTAGAGGCCTTTGCAAAGATGTGTTTAACCGGGTAAGGAACCACAAGGACGCCCATGCACTATGGTCGGACGTTTGTGCGCTCCATGAGGGAACAAAGAGTGAGCGTGAGAACGCTATCATCTTGTCATGAAAAAGCTTAACTCTTTTGAGATGCTTCCTAAAGAATGTGCTAATAAGATGTACTCACATTTGAATGTTCTTGTAGAGGAAGTCAATGGGCTTAGACTCACTCAAATGCAACCATCCGATGTTGTAAGAAAAATCTTGAGTGTCCTCCCCATTGATAAATATGGGCATATTGTGACCGTGCTTCATCAAGATGATCTTTCCACCGCTACACCAACACAAATCTTAGAAAAGATCAATGCTCATGAGATGTACATGCACATCACACCACAAGATGGCTTATCCTCTACTAAGAAGAAAGATAAAGACTTAGCATTCAAAGCTAGCTAAGAGAAGGGCAAAGCAAGGCTTGAGTATGAGAGCTCAAGTGATGATGAAATTGATGATGCAAGTTTTGCTCTCATGGTGAGAAGAACCACCAAGATGCTAAAGAAGCTCAACAAGAGTGGCATCAAGTTTGATGGTAAGAAGAAGAAGTTCTTCACTAGCTCTAGAAGGAAGCCAATCTCCAAGATGGATTGCTACAATTGTGGAGAACTTGGTCATCTAGCACACCAATGCACCAAGCCCAAGAAAGACAAGTTCAAGAACAAGTACAAGGGCAAGAAAGATGACTCAAGCAATGAAGAAGAAGATGCGAAGAAGAAAAACAAGCCATACAAGAAGAGAGATGGCAAGAAGAAGGACTTCCATAAGAAGAAGAAAAGTGAAAAGGCATACATCGTCGGTGATTGGCTCACGGACATTGATTCATCTAGTGGCTCATCCAATGATGATAGTGACAACGAGAAGGTGGCCGCCATTGTTATTAACTCTTCATCATCTTCACCACCACCACAGCCATCATCCTCTATACACCTATGCCTTATGGCCAAGGGTGATCGCAAGGTATCAAATGATGATAGTAGTGGTGATGAACATGCTAGCAATGATGATAGCGATAGTGATGATGATGAATATGAATCACCTTCTTATGATGATCTTGTTAAATTGCTAAATCAATACACTTAGATCATTAGAAAGAGTAGAGCTAAAAATGAAAAACTAGAAGCTAAGAATGATTCTCTTTTAGCTAAATGTGATGTAGCCGAAAAAGCTAGTGTTGAGCTTTGAGAAGCAAATGATGCTATATCATCCAAACTCAAGGAGCTCAAATCTTCTAAGAAAGAGCTTAAAGATAAACATGATAAACTTGAGGGGATGCACAAAGAGCTCATCACTAGCCACAATAAGCTAAAAGAAGAATATATTACTCTTAAGATTAATCATGATAATCTTGTCATTGCTCAAGAATTTTTATCCAATGGGCCACATGATGCTACTAACAATGTTGTTAAAATTGATATAGCCACATCATGTGATGATTTGATCATTGAGAGCATTGAGCAAAGTTCTAGTAGCAAGGGCAAGCAAGTGGTTGAGACTGAAGATTATGATGAGTTTGTCAAGCTCAAGACTGACAATAAAAAGCTCAAGAAAGATCTTGAAGAGATCAAAAGCTACAACACTATTATGCTAGAAACTCTTAATCATGATAGTGATTTGATTCTTAAAAATGAGAAACTCAAAGAAGAGAACAAGAAGCTCAAGGAAGAGAAAAATAATGATGCTCTCAAGGAAGAGAACAAGAAGCTCAAGTTGGAGAAAGATCATCCTAAGATTGGATTGAGCAAGTTCACAAGAGGCAAGCATCTTCAAAGTGAGCTACTAATGAACACCATCATGAAGATGGATAGAAGTGGTATTGGGTACTTGGCAAACCAAGAGAAGAAGGTTCAAGCTCAACAGCAACACAAGTCAAAGCCAAAGCCAAAGAGTTGTTTTGAGTATGGACAAAAAGGCCACTTTGCCCATGAGTGCCAAACTCCACCACCATAACCCTTGCCCAAGCATGCTAGACTGTTTGCCTTCAATGCTTATTACATGCTTAGAAAGGATTCTAGTAGAAAGATGAAAGTCATGTTCTTAGGACCTCTAAACAAGAATAGGCCTAAGACAATTTAGGTTGTAAAGTCACTTGTTGAGAAGGTGAAGGGCCCTCAACAAGTTTGGATTCCTAAAGCTTGATCTCTTGTGTGTAGGTGAACTACAAGACCGGTGGAAGTCATTGGGTTATTGATAGTGGTTGCACACAACATATGACCGGTGATCCTCATATGTTCACCTCACTAGATAAAGAAGTAGATGGACAAGAAAGAATCACATTTGGAGATAATTCAAAGGGCATGGTTAAAGGATTGGGCAAAGTGGCAATATCAAATGATCATTCTATCTCAAATGTGCTATATGTTGCTTCTTTGAGCTTCAACTTGCTATCCATTGGACAATTATATGATCTTGGCTTCCAATGCTTGTTTACCGAGAAGGAACTTGTTGTATCCAATAAAGATGATCAATTGATATTTAAAGGATATAGATACAACAACCTATATCTAGTGGACTTCATCTCCGAAGATGCTAATTTGAAGACTTGATTATTCACCAAAACAACACTTGGGTGGTTATGGCATAGAAGACTTGCTCATGTTGGGATGAGCTCACTCAAGAAGCTAATGAAGAATGAGTTGGTGAGAGGGTTGAAGGATGTGAAGTTTGAGAAGGACAAGCTTTGTAGTGCATGTCAAGCCGGCAAGCAAGTTGCAAATACTCATCCAACAAAAGCTTTCATGTCAACCACAAGAGTGCTAGAACTCCTTCACATAGACTTATTTGGACCAATAACATACAAGAGTTTAGGAGGAAATCTTTATTGTCTTGTAATTGTTGATGATTATTCAAGATTGGTAACTTGTTATATTTAACCGCATCTAGGCCCGACATCATATTTAGTGTGTGTATGTGTGCTAGATTTCAAGCTAATCCTAAGGAAACTCATTTGATTGTTGTTAAAAGAATCCTTAGGTATCTTAAGCACACACCAAGCATTGGCCTTTGGTATCCCAAAGGAGCTATATTTGAATTAGTTGGCTATTCCATTTCGGATTATGCCGGTTGCAAAGTGGATAGAAAAAGCACATCTGGAGGGTGCCATTTGCTTGGTAGATCACTTGTATCTTGGTACTCTAAGAAACAAAATAGTGTGGCTTTGTCCACCGCCGAAGCGGAATACATTGCCGCGGGTGCTTGTTGTGCACAAATTCTTTACATGAAACAAACTTTGCTAGACTATGGAGTAGTTCTAGAAAAAGTACCTTTTTTGTGCGATAATGAAAGTGCGGTAAAACTTGCAAATAATCCAGTTCAACACTCTCGCACCAAGCGAATAGATATCCGCCATCACTTTTTTAGACATCATGTTGCAAAGAATGATATTTCATTAGAAGGTGTGAGGACCGAGGATCAATTGGCGGATATCTTCACCAAACCGCTAGATGAGGCGACCTTTTGTCGATTGCGGAATGAGCTCAATGTGCTTGATTTTAGCAACTTCACTAAAAAATGAGCTTGTGTTGTCCTTTGCATTGCATTGTAATATACAACATGTTTACTTTATGGTAATGCATTTAGGGCTTGTCTAACATGGTTAAAATAACCGCCGTAAAGCGTGTGAAGAAGCTTAACCTTGGATCAAACTTGACAAGCAACTAGATTTACTTTCAAGTATTGCATTGCATATGCATGAATGGTGCTTTGTCGTTTATCTTCAATTGCCCTCTTATTGCCTATTTTCTTAAAAAGAATTATAGCCTAAGGCAAAATGTTTTGAAAAATTTGAGGGTTTGAGAGAGGTCACTCACATCAGTCCCAATTGGTGTTTATTTGGATCTTATTGAAGTTGGGACTTGATTGAGAACAGGCAGCACGAAGAACTTTGAAGATTTGCTGGAAAAAGACTGACCGGACGCTGCACCGAACTCTAAAGTCCAGCGTCCGGTCAATTCATAGGAGGTGAAGCTTGCTGCGAAGGAGTGACCGGACTCTGCTATTCTACGTTCGGTCAGATGGTGGGTCAACGTCTGATCGATCGAAGACGAAGGAGACAGGTTGCACTGGACTCTAGCTGCGTCAGGTCGGGGTTCACCGGACATGTCTGGTCACGATTCTTGGGGTTTTGGACCTCTATGGAATCGACCGGACGCTGGGTGGCAGCGTCCGGTTAGTAGATAATGTGGGGTTTCTGGATTCTTTTCTCTGTTTCCGTTTGCATCATGTGTGTACCACCATATAACCACCGTACGCGCCATGGCCTAACCATGCATTGCTCCTACCTGCGCCGCCCTGCTCTAGCGCCTGTACGCCGCCGCCTTGCTTCAGTGAATCCATCGCGCTGTGCTTTCCCAAGCCCACGCTTCACTGCATCTGTGCCACCACGCCCTGCTCGTGTCACCGCGCTCGCGCCGTCCATGCTCCCTACATTGCCGTGCGGCACAACCCCATGTGCCTCGCTCCGCGCCATCATCGGAGCTGCTTCGCCAGCTTGCGCCTCTGCTCCGCGCGCCCGCACCTTCACACCGCAGCGCAGCCACCCTAGCGTCGTCGCACCACTATTGTCGAGTGCTCTTGTGCCCTAGCACCACCCGCAGCACTCACCAGCGCCGCTGCCGTCGTGCTCCACGTCGGAGACCCTACTGCCATCCTTGTGCTCGTGCCCTCATTGCATTGCTCGGCCACTGAACTTCGCCGCAACCCTAACCCTAGACATCCAGTTGCTGACCCGGTGGTTCCCTGATTCATTTCTATTCTGGTCGATTCATTGGTTCATAAGGTAGCAAGCCCTTGTTTTCGATTTCATATCTATTGCTTGCTTTCTTAGGGTTTCGTATCTCTAGATATATTGTATTTATTTATATATCCTATCTATTCTATCATGCAGCGAGTCGGTGCCGTTGCGGTCCCATTGGCTGCTATCAGTTAACTCGGGGTCAAGCTCGCGAGTACGGATCGAGGCCAAGCCTTAGAAGTGACTGTTGGTAGTTGATCTTTGTCAGCAGTAGTTATTCTTTTCAGATCCATTAGATGGCTCATGTCAAGAATGTTGGAGGTGGTCCCGGTGATGAGGATCCGAGGCCCCCGTCTCGCTAGCCTACAGATACAAAAGGCAAGGCGATAAAGAAGCTAGCGACGAAGAAGCGCAAGTACCCTGATGCAAATACAGCGAGAGCAGCCATAGTTGTAGAGGTCACAGAGCACGTAGAGAGAGAAGGTACTCAGAGTGGTGTTGTTATTTCATATTAGCTTTCTCCATCTACGAGGGCTACACTTGAGCAAGTTGAGCGCCGTCATGGTGGTCTAGCTAGGACTGTCATGGTTGGAGGACGACATGTTGCTATTGATGAGAGTTAGCCTCAAGGAAAGTCATAGCAGCAGCTACAGTCAGCAGAGCAGACTCAGGAGGGAGAGCAGACCGAGGAGGCACCTCAACCACAGCCTCATCGCTCTGGTCGTACCCGTGCTCCAGTCACACTGAGGTCAGAGACATAGCGGAGGGGTTTTTGTCCATCGCCTAGACCACAGGGTCCGCCTCCAGTGACTCACTTAGATTTGAGGCTGCCACGGCCAAACAGGTGCAACAGCTTAGATTTATGGACTTTGAGCGGTGGTTCCCACCGAGGAGGGATGACAGAGCTTCAGAGGGCTTCTACACACCACTGCAAGATGATTTTTATAATGCATACCTTAATAGTAGGGCAGTATTTAGATCTCAGAGGGTGTACAACATTGAGTCCATTGTAGCAGCAGCAGGAGAGCATATTCGCCCATACCTATCTTACCTGCCAGGGCTAACAGATTTACTTGGACGGATAGGCTTATATGTTCCATCTTGGGTCTGTCAGTTCTATGCTACACTTTGGATTGACCCACAGCACAGATTCATTCACTTTACTTTCAAAGGCAGAGATTACAGGCTGACGAGCACTAGGGTCTAAGAGATACTCAGACTTCAGGAGCAGTCCATCTGGCTACATGAGGTTTGCTATGGATAGATAGCACCTCCTAGACGCCCTCACGGTGGTCTTGTGCCCCATATAGATCTAGTTTGCCATTGCTTCACAGAGCCTTTCGGAGAGGGGTCGAGCAGGACACCTAGTGATCTCACTCCTACTGCTAGAGTGCTTGATGCTATTGTGAGGAGGACACTGCTTCCGAGGATGGGGTATCATGAGGGCTTGACTCGCATATAGCTATGGCTACTGAACTCTCTGATGCAACAGACTGTGTTTGATATTTAGGATCTCCTTCTATCAGAGATGGAGGATACTATTGTAGAGGAGTTTAGGGGTCACAGGCAGCTGCTATATGCTCACTAGATTACATTCTTGATACACAGGGCAGTTACTATGAGGCCACCTAAGATGCTGGCAGAATATAGTGGTGCTACTACATAGTTCCCCGTATACAACATGACTCAGATGATTCACCATAGTGCAGTGAGGACACCTAGCCAGCCGCGCCATCATCTAGAGGTGCCAGAGACTGCAACCCAGTAGGATGAGACTATTAGTGGCATTGTAGCTACAGAGGAGGAGCAGTTAGATGCTCAGCAGGAGGGGATGGTCGAGAGCGACCCCAGTGATAGCTCAGATGATGACTACCGCGACATCCCCTGGATGCCTCCACAACGACATGACTATGAGGCCGGTAACTCCAGTTCAGCTCCACCTGCACCATAGACAGACCCCGCTCTACTTGTCATACTTGAGCGGATGAGGTAGGATCAGGCTCGCCAGGCTCAGGAGACTGCTGCTATATTTGCATAGTTCTAGACTCGGCAGGATGAGTTCCAGCGACAGCAGTAGGCGATCCAGCAATAGCAGCAGGCTATACAGCAACAGCAGCAGGCCATGCATCAGCAGCAGCTTCTCATGCAGTAGTAGCTACTTGGGTTTATGCAGCATGTTGTGATAGCTATTGGAGCTCCACTGCCACAGCCTTCACCCTAGCTTGGTTAGCCTGCCACCACTTCTATAACTCTAGCTTTACAGCCCAGTGGGCTTTAGAGTCAGGGACCGCCAGCACCATAGTTTCATTCACCTATAGAGCAGGTGTCCTAGTGGTTTGCTTCACTAGTGCCAGCCTTGTAGTTCACTCCTCTTCATACGAGCTTTACTCCGCCTCAGAGTTCGTCAATGCTCACCCCAGTTTCTAGGAGCCTTGGTGCTTCATTCAGTGAGTTGATAGGGCAGCCTACTCCGCCAGAGCTACATGTCCTAGGTCCTTCCACAGTTGCACCTATTACCAGGACTATAGAGACGCTCCCTTTGTCAGTTGCATCATTAGAGCAGGCAGCGCTAGTTATAGATCTGACCCAGACCGCTTTAGCATCGCTTCTAGCTATAGAGGGTCAGACTGCTCAGAGCTCAGGATCAGATGATGATGGCACATAGTTCTAGCTCACTTCTCACACCTCAGCGCCTGACTCATCTGCTGCAGCCCCGCCGACTGACCCTTAGGTTTTGGTATTTGACGCCAAGGGGGGAGAGGGATCGAGTATGTTAGACTTAGGGGAGCGACTTAGAGGGAGCTTAGTTTATCTATTATATTTGGTTTTTATGTGTGATACACTATTATGAACTCGTGTGTTTACTTTTATGCATCAAACTATATTTATGTGATAGTGATATCTACATGATCATGATATTTGACATGTGTGCTCCCTACTTTGAAGTCATATCACTTGTGTTATGCTCATTTGCTTTGCTTCCGCGTTTTACTCCGATGCAAATGAGCTTTATTACTTGTACTCTTGCTTATTTCATATCTTTTGAGTACAACATGTTGGCTTGGGTCATATAAGCTTGCCTAACACTCTTGTTCTTATTGTCAAAAGCTTATATGAATCAAGCATGTTAAAAACCTCATCTCTTTCACATACTCAAGGTGGTATTGTCATCAATCACCAAAAAGGGGGAGATTGAAAGCATCTAGGCCCCTAGTTGGGTTTCGGTGATTAATGACAATACATGATTACTGTGACTAACATATGTTTTTGCAGAGGCAATTAAGTTAGGTCACGGAAATGGAGATCGATTGGGCTATCATGGTGGTCATGCCCCTACGATGAAAATCATTTTGATTTTCAAAGGATAGATGACAAGGTTAAGGATGGACTAGTTCTAAGTGTCGTTTGGTGTTGAGGAGACACTTAAAGTAGTTTAGGATTTTATTTTTCCTTTGGCCATACTATTAAGGGGGTATGGACAGGTAGCCTGACCTAGGTGAGTCTAGTGAGTTAGGTGTGGTGCACACTTACTAAATCTAGCACTAGGTAGCTCCTAAAAAGCCCTTAGATCCATTGGAGCAAACTTCATTCACGTATGATTGAGAGTTAGAAGTGAATGGAGGGTCAAATGTTGACCAGACGCTGGTTCTGGACTGACCGGACGCTGGTGCAGAGTCCGGTCAGTTCATTTGATCAAGGTGAAATCATCTGGTGCGACTGGACGCTGAGAGGTGAAGTGACTAGACGCTGGGTCCCAGTGTCCGGTCGACTCTAGTAAGGTTCCAGAGAGGGAAAATCGTGACCGAACGCGTCCGGTCACAACTTAAACACTGGAGATTGGGGAGAACTGACCGGAGGATCCGGTCACCCCACAGAGGCACATAACAGTTTGTTTTTCAGCCATGGTTATAAATACTTCCTCCATTCATGTGTAGGGGTACTTTTGCTCATTCCAATAGCTGAGAAACACCTTTGAGAGTGCCAAGAAGAGCAAGGTCCTAGTGAGATAATTGAGATTTCAGAATCCCAAAGAGAGCCCTCATTAGTGAAAGCAAGAGTAGCAAAGTGTGCATCCACCCTTCTCATTAGGCTTGTCATGGTCAAGTGAGAGTTTGTGCTTGTTACTCTTAGTGATCGCCATCACCTAAACGGCTTGGTGGTGATTAGGAGCTTAGTGGTCATCCGGCGGAGCTTGTGGATGACCCAACTCAAGTTGTGAGCGGTTGTGAGTGATTCACCGCGATAGAGTGTCAAAGAATCAACCCATAGAAAGCACTCGATCCTTGCATAGATCAAGGGGGAGCTACACCCTTGCGCGGGTGCTCCAATGAGGACTAGTGGGGAGTGGTGACTCTCCGATACCTCGACAAAACATCGTCGCGTTCCTCCTTCTCTCTTTACTTTGAGCATTTACTTTGAGCAATTCAATTCTTGTCATATACATTCATAGAATTGCCATGCTAGAGTAGGATTGGAACATACGTTGCTAAAACTTTTGTGTGGTAGATCAATAGAAACACTTTCTAGGCACAAGGGGTTAATTGGGCTAACCATAGGACTTAATTATTGCAAAAAAAATTAGAATTAACCCAATTCACCCCTATCTTGGGCATCTTGATCCTTTAATAGGCAATTGGCTTACCATCTTGAATTAATACACCTCCAATGCCTATCCCACTAGCATCACATTTGAGTTCAAAAGGTTTACCAAAATTAGGAAGTTGGAGTACAGGAGCATTGGTGAGTTTCTCTTTGAGGAGATTGAAGGCATTCTCCTGTGTTGGCCCCCAATGGAAGGGAGCTCATTTCTTTGTCAACTCATTCAATGGTGCGGCGATGGTACTGAATTCTTGGACAAAACGTCTATAAAATCCAGCAAGTCTAAGAAGGCTCCATACTTGTGTGACTATGTTTAGAGTCGGCCAACTCTTGATGGCATCAATCTTGGCTACATCAACTTCAATTTTCTGCAGGGTCACAACATAGCCAAGAAACGATACTCGATCTGTGCAAAATGTACACTTTTCGAGGTTACCAAACAAACAAGCATCTCTTAAAGCATTAAAAACAGCACGTAAATGATCAAGATGTTCAGAAAGTGACTTACTATAAATCAAGATATCATCAAAGTATACTACCACAAAATTTTTAATGAAAGCACGTAGAACTTCGTTCATCAATCCCATAAATGTACTAGGTGCATTAGTTAAACCAAAAGGCATCACTAACCACTCATATAAGCCAAATTTAGTTTTAAAAGTTGTTTTCTATTCATCTCCTAGTTTCATTCTGATTTGGTGATAACCACTACGCAAGTCAACTTTAGAGAACATTTTAGAACCACTTAATTCATCAAGCATATCATCTAACCTAGGAATAGGGTGACGATATCTAATGGTGATATTATTAATAGCCCTACAATCAACACATATACGCCTGATCCATCTTTTTTGGAACCAAAATAACTAGAGCAGCATAAGGACTAAGGCTTTCATGTATATACCCTTTGTTAAGCAAGTGCTGCACTTGACGTGCAATCTCCTTCATCTCCTCAGGATTGGTCCTATATGGTGCACGATTAGGTAGGAAAGCACCTGGTATTAGATCAATTTTATGTTCAATTCCTCGGATTGGTGGCAGCCTAGGTGGTATTTCCTTTGGAAACACATCTTCATACTCCTGCAAAAGGTTAGCAACAGCAGGAGGCATAGGAAGAGGCATATCCTTATATGAAAATAATGCTTCTTTGAACATTATAGCAAAGCAAACATAATTACTTGTTGTCATCTCAATAATTTCAGATTTTGTAGCTAGTAAAACATGACTTTTCAACATAATTCCATCTTTCTTAGCATTAGGTTCTTTCTTATTATTTGAAGCAAGTTCCTTAGCTAGAACTTGATTTTCATTTTTGCTAGTTTTCTTGTTCTCTTTATTAGCTCTTTCTATTTCATCTTTTAGAATATCTTCAAGAGACATAGGCAGCAAAGTAATTTTCTTCCCTTTAAACATGAGCGTGTTCTGATTGGTTCTACCATGATGCAAGGTATCTCTATCATGTTGCCATGGTCTTTCTAATAACAAAGAGCATGCTTGCATTGGAACCACATCACAATCAGCATAATCATGATATGAACCAAGTAAAAATTGTATCCTCACAATAGAGTTACCTTCAGTTTACCACAACTATTGAACCATTGAATATAGTAGGGCCTAGGATGTTGTTTTGTGGTTAAGCCAAGCTTCTCAACCATGTCCATGCTTGCCAAGTTGTTATAGCTTCCACCATCAATGATCACCCAACATGATTGGTTGTTGATGACAAATTTAGTTTGGAACAGATTGTGGCGTTGACTCTATTTAGATTGTTCCACTTGCACGCTAAGCACACGCTATACAATGAGACTCAAATACTTATCTGCTGATTCAGTACCATACTGCTCTTCCTCTTCCTCTTCCTCATTATCACAATGATTACCTACAGGGTCATTTGCAAGCATAGTATATTCTTCCTCAATATCACTAGCTATGTGTACTCACCATTGTCATTGATTAGAAGAGCTCGCTTGCTAGGATAGTCCCTCATCATGTGTCCATAGCCCTTACAACGATGTCATTGTGTATCTCATGATCTTCCTGATGAATTAACTAAAGAGGAACTTGGGGCAGGGGCTGGTGCTGGGCTCTTGTTTGCCTCAGGTGCACGTGTAGGTGTAGTAGAGGAAGTAGGCTGCACATAGTTATTGGAGAAGCTTGGTGCAGGTGTGTGGCTGGAGGAAGTTGCGGACATCTTTGCTTGCCTTTGATTTGGCCAACCTATAGAAATAACCCTAGAAGGGCCCCTTGTCCTTTGCCGGTCCTACACTTCTCTTTCAGCTTTACAAGTAAGGTGAAATAAACGAGTGATAGAATTATATTCTTTATAATCAAGCATGGTCTAAATTTCCCTGTTAAGCCCCCAAAAAAATCTAGCCATCTTAATTTCCGATGTTTCTTCTAACCCACAACATGGCATACCAATTTGCAATTCCTGCTAATATTCTTCTACAATGTTTTTACCTTGTTTCAAGCATTGCAATTTATTTAATAAATCACGAGAATAATATGAAGGTACAAAATAGGCTCTCATAACTCTCTTCATACCCTCCCAGGTAATAGGAACATCCCTATTTGTATGGCAGTATTCTTGCCACCAAATAGATGCAAAATCAGTGAACTCACTAGTGGCAGCTCTAATTCTTTTATTATCAGGGATATCATAACACTCAAATTTCTGTTCTATGGCCATTTTCCAAGTGAGATAAGTATCAGGATCATATTTACCAGCAAAAGGAGGTATTGAAAATTTATTTTTAGTAGAGGATCATCACGGTCTCGTACCTGTCAGCGGTGGTGGTGGTGTTGATGCACATGGTCGCTATTTGTATTAACCACATCATCTAGTTCAGTATCTGCAGCGTAGTCATCAATAGCAGTAGTAGCACGAGATGTTGTGGCAGAAGATAATTGTGCTTGTTCAAGTTGCACTATGCGAGAGTGGAGGGTTGTGATGATTGTGTTGGTGTTGTTCAAAGCCTCTCTGGTCTCGTTCACTACTTTTGTGATGTTTTCAGTATGTTCATTTAGCAAGCGTGCCAAGTAATCCCTGGTTGCTTGTCTCTTTGGTGTGAGGGGTTCAGCTTTCTCACCTTGTTCACCTGCCATTGTTAGCAGCAAACAACAAACAATGTGTGGCAGAACTACCCGAAATAACACGCTTTCAGAGGCGCTCGTCTTCCACTAGACACTAAGCACCTCGAAAGTGAGCTACATCGGACAATTCCGTTGAGCACACCCCAAGGGAGAACTCAAAATAATCCATGTTTTACATCTAGAATCCAATAATGAGTACGAGCTTACAATACTTAGTCCATTTCATACAAGTTTTTAGAAATTATTTATTACAATACCAGAGTTCAGAGTGCAATAATTAAACAGTAAAATAAAAATAAATGTCTAACAGAAACAATACAAGGATCCGTCTGTGCCCACCAGAAGAATCCTCTACATAAGCGCTACTCCTCAAGCTGCACCTGCAATAGGGGTAAAATAAACCCTGAGTATACAATGTACTCGTGAGACTTACCCGACTAGTGGGAATAGTTTCCCGACTCTCAAGGAGTATGATAGGCAATATGGATTTATTGTTTTCTTTTGTTTGTGGAAAGCATTACTAATAGTTCATCCTTACAGTAAAGTTTTATTAGCAGTCATGATTACTTCATTAGCTAACCATTCTAGGTAAGCACCTATTCTACTTTCAAGCAAGAGTTGAGCGATCAGAACTATTTCACCATCTTTCATCTTCTAGTTCTTACTACGGTGCTAGACCATAGCCGAGTCGTACCGTCTCACGGAAATGGTGATTCATGAATCAGTGTATCACAGCTGGGTACCCTGAAACACATGCCCATTTGTACCCCAGGCACAAACAAGACCAACCCATTCCACTCCTATCATGGGGTCTAGGTCCCCGTCCAAACTTAGACTCTAAGCCCCCACACTTGAGACCCGGTGTTAGTATGGTGCTTAGACCTCCACCTTTCTCCACCTCTAATCAGTCGGTCCAGAAAGAGCCAGAATCCACGACAAGAGCGTAATGAGCCTTCCTACTTCCATAAGCAAGTATGTGCCTAGGATAATAAGTCTATGACCTGACTACCATCCACAGCAACAGACGGTCCTTAATCGACATGAACAGGAAAAATAGTGTAACCAAGCTAAGCCCCATTAGCCGCAGGACACAACCTGTTACACCCACCAATATTCATACCATATCCCTGTCTGGTCTCCATTTTCCTTTCATTATTTTATTATGAGAGTAATAATAATCACCTATTGTGAGTAACGGCAGGTTACTCATGCTACCGAAACCTAAGCATAGCAGCTACTCGAACCTATACTAGTAGGACTCATAGGATAGGTATATCTATGCATGTGGTTTCCATAACATTTCTGTAATGTAAATGCACATAACATATAAAAACTGTGATTATAAAAAATAAGAGGTTATGCACCAGGGCTTGCCTTGGGTAGACGCGGTGTCAGCTGAGTCAGCCAGTGGCGGCTTCGGGACCTCCTCGTGCACGACAATCTCCTCCTCGTACTCCTTGATGATCTCCTCAAACTTGTGATCACCGGTGGCCACGATCTCTGCCAGCTCGTTCTCTACATGCATGCGATGATGATGCAACACTTAGCATTTAGGCAGCAACAACTCCTAAATTAAGAATACACATACTAAGCTACTATACTAGCTCTAATGACTAAGGTACTAGGCTAACTATCATCTTTACCCAGCAAAGTGTTGGGTTCAACTAACAACACCTAGCTTTATAAATGAAGGATATATCTTTATTTCTACTAACAATTTAATGCATATTTGAAACAAAGAACATTTAACTACCCTAATGCTTAATCTATTCTAAAGCTACAAAAATTACAGTGAGCACAAAATAATACAATGAAGCTACCATAAAAATGTCACGACTAAAGCTATCACCAATTTACCACAAAAATTCCTACAATATTTAACCTAATAATATTAAGCACTCTCAAATGACTTAATAGCCCCTAGTATCAAGATGTATATATATGAACTAAATACTAACACATAGAGCACAATTTTAGGAACCTAACAAAATTTGTTTCGCAATTTTGGAACACCTACATGATTTTATATGATTTACCAAAGATCAGCTCAAAATTTAAATTAGAAAACCATTTCTAATTCCTTATGAAAAAGAAAAACAATTCTCCCGCATGGCCCACGTGACACAGTGCGCGAGCGCGAGATGGCCTACGGTGCGGCCCACGTGAGGTCGGCCTACAGCGCGAGACGACCCGCTGCGGGGGAATCTCGTGCGCGCAGGCGATTTTGCAAAAGAGACCTCAAACTCCTCCTAATTTATAATTAAGTACTAACACTATTTTCTCCTCTCTTAGAACTTCTCACTTAACCCCCTGGCTTTCCTAGAATTCCCCCATGCGCACCCCCGGCAACTCAGTGCACGGCGGCGCGACGAGCGGCGGCACTAGGCGCCTACGCCGGCCACCTAGGACCTACGCTAGCCCACCTAATGGGTCGATCACCATCTTCGATCTTGGTGGCTACGCTAAGCAGCGGCAAGGGTTGGCGGGACGCGCTGGAGCGAGCTACAGCGACGCGTGACCGTCCGCGATGGTGGCGCAGCTGCCCCGGTAATCTAGAGCACCTAAGAACCTAATTGGCTAGCAAGGGAGCATCAGTAGACTATCGTGGACCTAGCTGAGGTGACAGTTGAGGTGGGGGATGGCAGAGGAAGGCTGGCCACGTGCGGCCGAGCCATGCGACGGCGCACCGTGGCGGCACGGTTGTGACAGCCACCACGGGGAGGTGGTAGCGGTTCCGCTGACATGCACAAGGTGGATAGGGAGACAAGGCGAAGCTAGTGGTGTAGGTGAATTGGTTCGGGATGGTCGGTAGGAGGGTTTCCCACATCCACAGCCAGACACGGCCTTATCGGCATAGCTACGAGAAAAACTCCAAATTGGAGCTTGGTCGTGCTCGCTTCAAGGCTGGGTGGGGGTCAGGGGTCAGGTAGCTTAACGGAGAATCCAGGGATGTGATGAATCGAGCGATGGTGACTCAACCATGTCGAATTAAGCGAGTGGGGTTGGCCAGTTGTGGTGGCAGAGAGGGAGGGGTAGGTCTAGCTCGACTCGGCCTCGCTGAAAGCTCTAGTTTGGTTTTGGTGAATTGATGAAACCCTAAGTGATAACCTAGTTATCAAGTGATCATGATATATGTAGCACATTCCAAGTGGTGAAGCAAATGAAGATCATGACATGATGATGGTGATGCCATGGTGATGATCAAGCGCTTAGACTTGAAAAGAAGAAAGAGAAAAACAAAAGGCTCAAGGCAAAGGTATAAATGGTAGGAGCTATTTTGTTTTGGTGATCAAGACACTTAGAAAGTATGATCACATTTAGGTTTGATAGCCGTACTATTAAGAGGAGTGAAACTCATATCGAAATGCGGTTATCAAAGTGCCACTAGATGCTCTAACTCATTGCATATGCATTTAGGATCTAGTAGAGTGCTAACACCCTTGAAAATGTTTGTGACAATATGCTAACACATGTGCACAAGGTGATACACTTGGTGGTTAGCACATTTGAGTAAGGGTAAGGAACTTCACCAGCGGAGTGTCCGCCCGTAGAGTGCGGATAGTCCGACGGTGCCACCAGCACCCTAGACAGAAAAGATGGAGGTCACTGTAAGTGACCGGACGCTGGTCTCGGTAGGACCGATGCGTCCGGTCAGTAGAAGAAGCGAAGACGCTAGCGTTGGTCTCTGATCGGACGCTAACGAGGTGCGTCCGGTCCTGCTGACGTGGCAGCGCATAGAGGAGACGTCGAGTGACCAGACGTTGGGTGAGTCCGATCAAGCATCATGAAAAATCATTTCTGGATGCTTGCTGGAAACGACCGGACGTTGAGGTCCAGCGTCCGATCACTTCACAGCAGCGTGTCCGGTCATCACTTGACCGTTGGGATCGGGCGCTCAGTATTTGAAGAGAGGGGACACGTGGCAAGCATCGGGCGACCGGACGTTGGGGTCCTGCGTCCGATTGATATGACCGAAGCGTTCGGTCACCCCGTGTTGTGCCCAGTGAAGGGGTACAATGGCTCTATTTCATGGGGGCTTCTATTTAAGCCCCATGGCTGGCTCAAGCTCACTCTCTTAGCCATTTGCATGGACATAGCAACCTTGTGAGCTTAGCCAAAGCCCTCCCACTCATCTTCATCATTGATTCATCATCTTTGTGAGATTAGGAGAGAATCCAAGTGCATTGCTTGAGTGTTTGCATCTAGAGGCACTTGGTGTTCGTGTTTCGCTGTGGGGTTCGCTTGTTACTCTTGGTGGTTGCCGCCACCTAGATGGCTTAGAGCAGCGAGGATCATCGAGCGGAGGTTGGTGATTGTCTCCGGCTCCGATCGTAGTGATTGTGAGGGGTTCTTGACCTTTCCCCGGTGGAGAGCCAAAAGATACTCTAGTAAATTGCTCGTGGCTTGTGTGATTCTCATCTTGTGTTTGTGCGACACCCTATTGATGGTTTGACGTGTGATGTCAATTAGCGCGTGAACCTCCAAGTGAGTGAATTGCCACAACGAGGAGTAGCTTGCCGGCAAGCAAGTGAACCTCGGTAAAAAATCATTGTGTTCATTATTTGATTCCGATGTGATTGGTCTTTATTGGTATTCATTCTTATGATTGATTGGTTCGCTCCTCGACACGGCGGTATAAACAAATTGCTCACTCTCTTTATATTACCGCAAACTAGTTGTCAAGCTCTTTAGTATAATTAGTTGTGAGAGCTTGTTAGTTTGGTTAGTGTGGCTCTTTACTTAGTGTAGTGACATAGCTATTGTGTGGATAGAAACTATATAAACTAGAATTGTGGTAGGTGGCTTGCACTATTAGTAGGCTAGCACAACACTTGCTTCGCCTCATAATTGTCTAACCGGTTTGTTAAGTGTTGTTGTAGAAATTTTTATTAGGCTATTCACCCCCCCCCCCTCTAGCCATTAGGGCCCCGTTCGCTGGTCTGAATCTTGGCTGAAACTGGCTGAAAACACTGTTCTGGCTGAATTGTTGTGAGAGAAAAATATTGTTCCGGCTGAAAAAACAAGCCGAATATGGGGTAAGCCGAACGGGGCCTAGGACCTTTCACTCGCCTTGGCGGCAAGCGGCCGGCCGGACCTGAGGCGACGTCTGCGCACCTGCTACGCGACAACACGGACAGACCACGTGCGCGTGCAGAAGCAGGTGGGGACGCGGCATGCACGGCCGCAGCGCCATTAAGGCGAGGCGACGGCGCGAGGCAGCCGGGACAGCCCACGTGCGTGCGGGGACAAGGTGAGCGGCAGCGCAGCATAGCGTCACTGTGGCATCGGTAGCGGCAACGCGAGGTAGGGTAGCCGTGCGGACGCGACGACGAGGTGAAGGTGCTGGCAGCGGCTCTGTCGCGGCGCAAGGCGGGGCAGGCGGCAGCGGCGGCTGGGCCGCAGCTAGGCCAGAGGCAGCCACGGCCGGCCACGCGCGGCAGCACGTGCACGTGCGACCAGCGCGGTGACGCCGAGCGCCCGAGCCTGGTGACCGCGTCCACCCGGCGAGCCAGCCCAAGAAGGTGTCGTGCACGAATTTTAAAGCATCTATAAAAACTAAATGGTTGCTTCTGGACCTAAATCATCTTCACCATGCTCAAGATGGCATATGAGACTACCAAATCGAGCTACAACACTACACCACCCTTTAACTAAATCTCTCAAAATAATTTGATAAACATAGCAATGTCTAGCTGTTGACAAACTTGGAAAATTTTCAAAGTTTTGAGCTGAACTTGATTTCAATTTGTAATTTCGAGGCTAATAGAAATATTAGCTAGTAATATCATTTTCGACAGCAAATATTTCACTGTTATCTACAAAGTTTGTACTTCAAACTTTATTTAAGCGCCGCATATATGTTCTATAGCATTTTTGTTCAATAAAAATTAGTTTTAAACCCTACTTGATATACATGAACTATTACATCAACTTTCGTTTAGCATTTTTATTGATCATTTTAAGTTACAAGAAATTTATCTACACATTCTATCACATGCATTAATACATAAATATGATGCTCATGACATATTTTAGTAAAGGTGTTACACAATACAACAAGATTATATGTGCCTACCAACGACTAGGATATGAAAAGTGGAAATTCAATGGCACTCACACTCAAACTCTTACCAAGTACTTACAGGTTCTTACCAAAATCAGCAGGTGGTGCAACTGGCAGCTGGGTCAGCCTCCAACGATTTTTAGGGTTGAGTTCAGCCAATGTAAGCTTATGTTACCTAAATGGCCAGTAGAGAGTATAGCTAGGGCAGGTTTATTTATGTAGCAAGGATTAGACAAAATCAAATCAGTAGGTGCTAAATTGAAAATCTCTTCAAAGTCCTAGTCAACATTGCTGGCCCTATAGAAGACTAAAAGCTGGTTAACAAGCTTAGAAAACAAGGGATGGAAAAGAGCTGCAAGCCTGCAACAAGGCTACCACTTCTATTTTTTCAGAAATGCAACCCAATCATAGGCTATAACTAACTTAGTTTTAGCAAGAAAACCAAAAGTAGAACAGCAAAACAACCCTTAAGATGTTATCAGCCTAGCCAAAACCAAGCTGACCTGACCACTAGGGTCTGTTTCTGCAAGAAATGGACGAAAACTAGAAAGAACAAGGTGCAAACAATCTGAAATTGTAAGTATGTAGTGAAATATTAAGATGGAGCTTTGAGTAGAGGTTGGTCTGTTGGTCTAACCGACACAAGAGACAACACAAACAGTAGTTTCCAAAAAACTGAACTGAACTAAAACAAAACCCAACTCTTACATATGGAGGTACCACTCCTTTTATAGCCAAAATGGTTGCTGCTACAATGCATGCTACTACAATGTACTGGCAACAGCTAATTCTATTACTACTGTTAATATAGAGGTTGTTCCATGAATCTAGACAGCTAACAAGTAACAAATAAATAGTTTAGCCTACTATACTCTAGCTGGCTGCAAGTGGTGACTGCCTGTGGACAACCACAAATACAGCACAAAATATCAGCTCAAATATCTTTATCTTCAACACCAAAATTCCTGATTAGGAGCGCATTTCGATCTTTTCTTGTGTAAAATTTGTGAATTGTTGGCCTAGCTTCAGGTGGTGGAATGGATGGTACATAGCTGTACATGGTGTGGTTGTATATGTAGAAGTGATGTCCTCGTCAGCAGCCTGTTCGGTTGGCTGGTTTGTATCGTTGTTGATTTGTGAAGAAGTACTGCTGGCTGGTTTGTGTGAGAGAAAAATATTGTTCCGGCTGAAAATTTATGATCGTTTACGATAAGCCACAGCCAAACGAACAGGCTGCAGATTGCCTTGCTGGCTACTGGCCCAATAGGGTCTCGCGCCACCCGCATCGGGGCGGGGCCGTACCTGATGATAAAACATATATCTGGAGTTGTGTTTCCTGCTACTGCAGAATTTGGTTATGCGCCATAGTAGGTCGTTGTGCTATATAGCGCGTGTTTAGTTCCCACCCCAAATTCCAAAAAAAGGTGTTACAGTAGTCATCACATCGAATCTTGCGATACATGCATGGAGCATTAAATATAGACGAAAAAAACTAATTGCACAGTTTGGTTGGAAATTACGAGACGAACGTTTTGAGCCTAATTAGTCCATGATTGAACACTATTTGCCAAATAAAAACGAAAATGCTACCGTAGCTGAATTTCCAACTTTCGCCCAACTAAACACGCGCATATTGAGTCGTGCAGGGTTTTGTAGCAATGCGGTTTGTGTAATGCTCATTTGGAGCGTTTGAAAGCTCTCGGCTTGTATTTCTTATCAAGATACTCCAACGGTTCCAAATTATAAGGTATTTTGACCATTTTTACTATATATATATAGATATAATGTATATTTAAGTATATAACAAAAGCAGTGTATCTTAAAAACAAATTATCTTATAATTTAAAATGGAGGGAGTAGTATTTAAGGTCGCTGTTTGGGATTGAAGCAATGCTCTAACTGTGTATCTGTGTACACGACAAGCTTGGAGCGTTGCTATATTTCATTCGAACCTCTCGTTTGCTACTATCAATCACAAATGCATATTAGTAGTAAACTGATCTTCAATTTGGATTCTGCTTTTGCTGATGCAGAATAATTTAGAGGGGAAAAAAAAGAAAAGAGAAGAAGACGACGACTTGCGGTAGCGGTTGAGTATACTGTATGCGAATTTACAGATGTGAACATGTGGACGACTTTCTTAACAGTTGCAGGTCGCCGTGGTTGAATTGAATCTACATTACACAGAATTACACTTACATATATATAAGCTCTGGGTTATTCAATGTCAACGCGCTGCAATCCTTCATTGAACGATTACTTGTTTCTAGCATCTAGATATTTCTCCAAGGATGAAATTTGCGGCCCAGAGCCTGGACTGCAGCCTGATTTGGCATACAAGCATCCGAGGCTTCGGCGGCAAGGTCAAAGCACCTGAAATTGAAGCATGCAATAACCAGTAAACATGCAAGTATTCAGCAATTATAAGTGATTAATACTCCGTACCTAATAAGAGAGTAAATTACCATGCTACTGGAGAAATCAAATCTATCCAGTAAGATCTGCCAAGATAAGATAGCCGATCCATTTATTTAAAGAGTTTTCTTAGCCCATTGAACAATGACAGAGCTCTAAGTTCGCCACCTCTCATGTCCCTCAATCTTCTACGCAATATCTGGGCGGTACATTTGGAGATGTAAAAGGTTAGGAATTGAAACATGATGAACATACAAAATCAATAAGATTTACTGACTTACATATTGTGTACGATACAGGATTCTCCGTTCACTGATGCACAGATCTCCTGCTAGCTGTTTTAGCAGTAATGTTCTGTTGGCTTGCTTTGCATTCATTGAAACTTCTGGAGAGCCACCGCCACCCTGAAACGTTATCGGTTCACACTAAAAACTGATCGCAGTGATTTGTGTACAAAAGCATTCATCAAAGGATGACAGGATAAAAAAAAATAATAGGATAACAGATTGTTAAAATCTTATGAGAGGTTGTACTGTGCAAGAGATGCCATGGAAAGGACATCACCTCTAAGTACTTTGTATATTTTTCTATGTTAGGTTCACAGCAGTCCAAGATAAACTGAAGGGCCTGTTCTTCCAGGTCAGGATAACTCAATGCAGGTTTGGATGAACTTTTATTAGATGCAGCAACAGCCATCTGCAAGGATAATTTGGCAGATGTTATTACCAGTAAGTGACAAGCTCAAATTATCTTGAATATCCTCCTAACTCTAGCACTGTTGACAATTTGAAACCATGTCAGGTTCAAACTAACAGCCACAAACCTCCTCAAAGCGTTGACTCATATCAGGTGGACTGACCACAAGGAAGGCATAAGCCATCAGCTCAACTGGCCACCCTGTGACCCGCAAAGGGAAACTTTCAGATCTGTAAATGGTGATCAGATCCACTTTTGTCAATACAACTATACAAATCTGATAATATCAGAAATATACATTGTAAAATCATCACATGGAATTCAAATAAACAGAGAGTGGTGTACATGATGCTGAGCTGATGGTAGGTTCAGTTTCCACAAAGAAAACTAGATGGCATGAATGATAAGGCAAGAATCAAGTACAAAGCTATGGCAACTTCTACATAACTCTCAAATTATTTATTCCGGTAAAAGAACTGGTTTCCGTCTCAATAAAATGCACTTTACATCCACTATGCAATCGTGCTTTTCGTAATCTATTCTCAGTACTATATTTTTGTATTCTATTCTGAATACTGTCAAAGTGACAATAAGAAATTAGTGATGTTTGAGGACTGTTCTAATCCAATAAATGGTCATTTAGCATGATTACAATATAGAGAAGGAAAAAACAGTTCGATAAACATGTTTTATACTGGAAATGATATTATCTTGTGAAGTTCCACATGGAGAGGGTAAAATTTCACCTCATGAATATCATGAGCACTTACTCTGACAAACCGTTTCGCTTCAGTGCTTGTAATTTCTCTTTATAGCACTTATCAGACTTATCAAGAGACACCAGCAATTCAACCGAATCATTTGGGTTTGTTCCCTCTTTTGGAACAAAACCATATGAAAGCAATAGCTCACCACTGGATTTCTTCCCGTAAGATATAAATACCTGAAGACGTTAAATCAAAACATGCAGTTTAACAGACGAAACAACGCCAGTTACTCCCAGACTTAGGACATACAAAAAGAAATCAGGTCAAAACCAAACAAATTTCATGTAACTGCAGAACCAAATAAAGAAGGATGATTAACAGAACCGGTTTTGTTCATGTGAAAAGCCCATCTAGTACACGCTGAGTTTGCATCTCTTAGCAACTGACATGTTGACCACGTAATCTGTGGGGTTCCAAAATCAGTTGCAGTAGGTAATAAATCAATCGTCCTCTCTCATTTTTATCCGGTCACTCTCATCTCCTTCCTTTGGATCTACCGCCCTGCTACTTCTCTCTCCGATGTTCGGATATGATCATCCTTGTTAAGAAACAATGCAGCTTGCCTCAAGTGGCAGCAGGTGGACCATGATCGGGAGGCACAGCATTTGACAGCTGCAGGACTGCATAAAAAGGGTGGCACGTCACCGCATAGGAACACTACAATGGTGATGGCCGACAGGTCAGGCAAGGTGCAGGGACAGTAGCTGCCAACTGCACCTCGCTACAATATTCAATAGGAAATGGATGGTTGTATCTTCTGTTCCAATGCGCACTGAACTATCTTTCCTCCGTTTCTTATTCCTATGCTTTTCCTTTGAAGTTCCTCGAATCCAAATGGCCCCTTAAAATGCCTATTGCTAGGGAACAGTAAGCCCAGTGTGCTAATGAAACAATAATTAGATTTCAGCAAAAGTATGAGTAAATAAACATGCCAACTGGACTTTCAAAAACGGCACTGCAACACTATTATTGTTAATTAATTCAATTGATAGATAACTGAGAATAGAGCTAAAGGAATAAATGAAACTGTTACCTGCTCACCTGGTTGATATGCGCGGTCAGTGGTGAAAACTATTCCTTGTGATGACTTATCGAAATCCAAGAATGTTTCCACCTGGAAACAATTAATCATCAAGAAGTAAATTCCAGCAGCATTGTAATGTTAGGAAGACTTATGAGAATATAAAATGGAAAATCTGGGGATAAGGATGCTTAAGCAAAATTTGAGTGCTGTTGATGATGGTCCTTCGTAAAAAAAAAATGTGGTACCTCAGGGCGATGGTTAAGCATATCTGCCCAAGGAACTAGTGCCACCTTTTCATCCATTGATGGCAAGCGAACCTGCAGAATAGACCAATGCACATCCTTGGTTAGCATAAAATGGCAGCAATAGTAACTAGTAAGCAAAAGAATCCATACTAATCATAAAAAGGGATATTAGAGATCTACAAGTAAAATAAGTTTTACATCATATTTACTAGATCCAGTCTTACCAGGCGTGAGAATAGAATCCCAAAGGACCATAGAAATGTCTCTATGTTATACACCTAAAATAAAAATTGAGGCATACTAATCAGGTTAAACTATAAATGAATTAGTAATAAAGTATCATAATCGACATCCATAGTGTGATCAAAATACAATATGTAGTTACAAACATGTGACCCACTCCTCACAACATTATATTGATACTCAAATTCAAAAACTAGTATATTCTTCATCGTTATTCAGATATAATATAACCTCAAGATTTGATTTTTCTTTTTTGAATCTATGCTCTGTGCAAAGGATTGAAGCTGGATAGGCATTGTTGTATTCATATGTGTACACAAAGAGTATAGCAGTAGCAATGTTGGCAAAACACACCTCTTCAGGGAACAAATCTGAATGCCTGGAAAATATACGGTCTCGAAGGTCGTTGTATCTACCAAAATGAACAAAGCACAATCCCAATGTGAGTTTCAGCAGTTAGGGGGGTTAATTTGCTAAACAAACATCAGTAGAAGTATTGGTAGACAATCTTACGTCCCAATCACATCAGTTATCCTCTGAATTGCACGTTTCCTGATTGGTGAGGCCACTAAGTATGATTCTAGCTCTGCACGAGTCCTGCAATAACACATGAAGGCTGTACAAGATTGAGAATGCTATCTAATGAGCCTATCTCCATTCTCAATACGGCGGTGCACCTACTACAATCCCCGGCCATACCAGTACAAAAGCGAGTAAGGCTGCCTCGGCAACGCTGCTATGTAGCTGCTCCACCTCGACGAGCCCTCTAAACTGGCTTCACTTATGAGGTAAGTAGCGATAAGCGGCCAGTCCGGCACGGAGTTCCTCTTCATCACATCACCCACCTCAGGGCGGCTCCACTCCTAATATATACAAAGCACAGTAGAATACCAATTGTAACATCATTTCTTAACAGAAGATAAACAGCACCTCTGCAGTCAGTGAGATGATAGGACTTATTACCGAATCGGCGGTGATGACGAGGGAAGGGGGCACGAAGAGCAGCTTCTCCCCCTTGCGTATGTTCTTGAGGGCGACGAGGCCGCGCTCGCCGATGTCCACGCGTTGGATGGCCAAGCGTTGCTCCGGTAGGCCCGAGTCGATGAGCCACCGCTCCAGCGACGCCGCGCTCTCCAAGGACTCGATCTCGCAGCCCCACGGGACGCCCGCGGCGACCTCCCGCTGGGCCGGCACGGATGCGGACGCCGCGGAGGCCCGTACGGGAGCGTGGCCGCGAGTGCGGGAGAGCGAGGAATATGAGTGTGGAAGCGGACGGAGATGGCGGGGAGCGCGCAGCGGCGGCCGGAACTGCGGGTGGAGCGCGGTGGCGGAGGTGGCCATGGCGAAACTGATGTGGTCAGTGTGCAGGCGCCGGCGCGGGGGCTTATCCGCTACCGCTAGTCCCCAAGGGTCGTGGCGGGCTTGGCATCTTTATTCGTGGATTTTCCATGCTGGGCTTCCAAGATCAGTGATCTACGTACAATTCTTCAAAAAAAAAAAAAGATCAGTGAGCTACAGCTTAGTGGACTAGCATGCTTTATTGGATGATGGTGTTGGTTATGGGCCAAGAGCCCAAGATGCGGTGTTCCTTGGAAAAGACATAGGGACTGCTTCTACTGATTTTGTACTAGTAAAATGAATCGCCATTGAATCGTCCTTCACCCAAGAAGAACATTTTAAAAACACTATCGAATTTTATGATTTTTTATATGGAAAGATGATTTTTTTCATCTATTTTAAGAAAGTAAATCATGTCAGCTAGCAAGACGATATGAGTTAGTGATTCCAATCTAGAGACATTTATAAGAAGAAATTGAATCACATACGTTTCCAAAAGAATGTAGAACCTACCAAACATGCTCTAAGAAGTGTTTGGCACCAAGAACCATTTCGGATCCATCGCAAAATTACAAGGGGCATGTTTGGTTCGTGGATTGAGTGGGCCATAATTTTCTCACTTTGTTCTTTAATTCTACTGTAACTATGGCTTGCCACACTTCCTACCCGTCTGTCATTGACCTAATTTTTTGCTAAACCATGTCTAAGGTGTGGCAAACAAATTGTTAAGACATATATCTGGTAATGAAAATGTATGGTCATCATCTAAACACAACCAGAATTACAGCGAAACAGGAACATTACATGGAGAAATAGCGAGAGAACCGATCCTTATTTTCTACGGAACCAGTCATGTAACAATTATTTTATTTAGACCCTAACCAAATTATAAATGTAATTATTTTATTTAGATTATGGATTTTAATAGCTAGACTATTATAGACGAGATTGTTAAGTGTCTATGATTGTTAATATACTCAACAAATTGTAATTCTGCAATATAAATTATTTTTTATGTGCATCATAAAAACTAAGTCGACACCCATCCCTTCAGAATGGTGGCTGCTATATGATATTGAGGATCTTGTTAAGGTTGGATGAAAACTTAAGGGCATGTATATCGTTTAAAGTTACACTTGTTTCCTCTTGGGGACAGTTTAATCTAGTCTCTGCTAACCCTTACTCAGCCATCTGTTTTATGGTATTTTCAGGATGCCTCATGCGTATTTTGCTACACGGCAAATGATAGAGGCAGCAGAATTGGTTTTCTGACCATATAACTAAACTACCTAATTAGTGCGAATCCAGGATTATTCTTGACGTGGCACGATAAGACTTCACTTCTATGACTGTCTTTCAACTACTTGTTGATTTCCATGAACTTCAATAGTTTCACCAAGTAAACTAAAATAGTTACAGAAATACTATATTACACCATGTGTTTTTGGTTAGATCGGCACCCTATTTTCTATTCGTCGGATCCGCGGCGGGGACGCGGTGGAGCCATCCGATTCGGCGACCCCCTTGCCCGTGGCTCCTTCCTCCCTCTCCTCCGGCGGCGGCGGCAGCAACGGGTTGCGGCGGATCTGTGCCGACCGGAGACGGCGGCGGTGGCGGTTCCAGCGAGCCTCTCCCCTAAATTTTGTCCTTGTCCTTCCATAAAAAAAATTATTTCTTGTGATTCGTAACTTGTGATCTGTGATTTGTGAATTATGCCAAGGAAGAAGATAAACAGTAGCAAGAGTGGCGGGCTGCGACGGCTGGAGGCAGAAGATGAACACCGTCAGCGGCTGGAGCTAGAAGGTGAACAGTGCCTGCAAAAAAAATCGGGTGTTGGTTTGGGGCAAAACACTAGATGTGGGGTAGACAGACTCAATAGTTATTGTGCGCCTTTTTTGTGGCCAGCTTGATCTAATGGTCCTATACATTGCATATTTGCATTGCGTGCACGGTGCACAAATCTTTTTTTCTATATATTGAATGAATAACCCGGTGCATGCAACGTTCTAGCTCCGCCACGGCTGCGAAGCTAACCTTCCTAGTCCTTCTCAGCACAGCGGTTCTTCTCCGTGAAGGTTTTTTTTTTTTTTTGAGAATTACAAAGTAGGCGGTCGTGCTCCTCCATCCATCTGGCCAACCTCCACGCTGCTAGACGAATTGGTCATTGCATCGCCGTACTCTGCGATTAAATCCGACGTGACCGGCTGTCCGGGCAGGGGTCCTGATCCAAGCGAGGGTCAGCGTCGAAGATGCCCACCCATGTTCATACGCGCGTTCAGAAGAATGAGTGGATGCAGATCACTGTATGAGCAAACCGATCTCGAGTGCCTGTGCCCCGGTGGCAAGGGCATCGCGCGGCGCCGGCGCCATCGTGGGTGCATGATTCCGCCGTGTTTTGTCCCATGCGGCCGTGCCCAGGGCCTCAGTCCTCAGAGACTCGTATCGTGGTGACCAGCAGGCAGAGGCAGAGGCAGAGGCAGCGCCGCCGATGTGCCCTGCGCCGCGGGAAGCTGCTGGCAGTAGCAGAAACAGCGAGTGTACGTGCGCGAACCGGCGCCGTGCCGTGCGGCGTGTTTGTTTGGCTGGACATAGCCAGCCTGCATGGTCCAGCTCAGCCAGGCTACATCGGAGCAGGCCCAACAGATGCAACCGCATCTTGTTTGGTCCATTTTTCTAACTGAGCCAGGCTACACGGAGATTGTGTTTGTTTGCCTGTATTGTGGTATGTGGTCGCCTTGACTAACATCTGGTATAGTTACCACTCATCTCTTTCCCTTCTTTTTCTTTGGGACATTTTTACCAGGGTTAATTGGAAAAACACCATTATAATTTTCGCGGTTCGAAGAAACACCATTACTATTCGTCTATTTTGAAGCATGCCATTATGGCCCCGTTCGCTGGTCTGAAACTTGGCTGAAACTGGCTGAAAAACACTGTTCTGGCTGAATTGATGTGAGAGAAAAACACTGTTCCGACTGAAAAAACAAGTCAAATATGAGGTAAGCCGAACAGAACCTATAATTCTTCGTTCTCCATACAAAATGCTACTCAATACGTATGAACACAACCTGGGCCCAGCTGCAGACGTATACGAAGACGTATACTTCATCTCCCCTGTCACTGACACGCGGGCCCCATATGTCATCTTCTTCCTCCTCTTCTCCTCCTCTCTTTCTCCATCCCGACGAGCAGCAGCACGCCGACAGCAGCACGCCGGCGAGCAACCTCTGTCGGGGACGAGCTCGCCATGGCCGGGGCGAGCTCCCCATGGCCACCGGCGCCGAGCTCGCCATGGCAGCTGGGGCCGAGCTCACCGGGACAGTCTGCGTCGCTCCCCATGGCCGCCAGGGCCGAGCTTGCCCGCGGCAGTGCTGCGCTCGCTATGGCCGCCAGGACCAAGCTTGCCCGTGCCTTGGACACTCGGGCTGACCTCGCTGGGGCAGTATGTGCCGGGGACGAGCTCGTCGGGGTAGCCTGCGTCGGGGGACAAGCTCGCCATGACCGAGGCCGAGCTCCCCATGGCCACCGGCGTCGAGCTCGCCATGGCCGCCGGGGCCGAACTCGCTGGGGCTGTCTGCGTCGGCGCTGAGCTCGCCATGGCCGCCGTGGTCGAGCTCGCCGTGGCCGCCAGGTCCGAGCTCGCCCCCCCCCCCCCCCCGGCTGGAGCTCGAGTAGAGGTCGTGCTCGCCTCTGCCAAGGCCTTGCGTGCGCGTACAGTGCGAGTAGAGCTCGCCCTCGCCGCCGGTGCCGAGCACGCCCGCGCCGGCAAGCTCCCGTCTGGTCCCGAGCCGGAGAGAGATGAGGAGGAAGAAGATGACATGTGGGGCCCACGTGTCAGTGACAATGGAGATGGAGTATACGTCTTCGTATACGCCCTGCAGCTAGGCCCAGGCTGTGTCCATACGTATTCAGTGTCATTTTTGTAGAAAACAAAGAATTATAATGACATGCTTTAAAATAAACAAATAGTAATGACGTTTCTCGAACCGCGAAAATTATAACAGTGTTTCTCCCATTAACCCTTTTTACAAACGGGTGAGACACGCTAGCTCGCCTCCACCATGGACAGCCATGGCCACACCTCTTCCGATGGCAACCACAACCACAGGACACGGCGGGATGCCGCCCCCTCGCCCTCACCTCAGGGTGGAGGTGACAGTGCGCGCGGTGGTGACGAGGATCCGCGCGAGCGGCACAAGCTGGGGTGGGAGCGGGAGTTGTGTCTAGAGACGAAGAGGGAGACCGCAGGGGTGGGCAGGGGCGCCGTAGCCCGTCCATGGAGCTACTGTGGCGGCGCGGTTGTGCTTGGGCGTGTCCATGCCGCCGCGCCCGATCTTGGAGAAGGACTCCGCCATGGACTCGTGGAGCTGGCGCGAGCGGCAATGGTGAGCAGGAGCACCGCGCTCGCGCAGTTGCCGGGCCGCCGCGGCTGCAGGCTCTGGCTCGCCACCTTCGCCGCAGCGGAGGACGCCGCGCGCGCCCACGACGCCGCCATGCTCGCGCTCCGCAGCGACCCCGCGCCGGGGTCGTGCTGGCCGTCGAGGGGTGCCTCCGCACGCGGTCAGCCGCCGAGGACGCCATGTCTGCCACCAGGGCGCAGCCTCGGAGTTGTCGGACCCAGCGGAGGTGCCGGTGGCGGTGGGTGAGGGAAGGATGGGAGATTTTCCCTGGGTGCCGATGCGTGCCTCCTCTTCTCGCACGGGCGGCGGCGCTCCTTGCCGCGGCGACCGGGCTCTGTACCGCCCGCAGCCCCGCACCGTGAGGAAGAAAGGGGCACCGAAGGTCACCGTAACCATTCGAGTGCGCCCTTCCCAGCCGGGCTTTGGAGAAACGAAGGGAGGGGCATTTCTCCAGGGCCAACCAGGCCCAAAACACGTCCAGGCAAATAAATATGGTAGCCTGTAGAGTCCTCGTCCAGGCAAATAAATACGCCTAATGTGTACATTGGTGGTTGGCGGTTAGCTTTAGAATTTTGAAACGAGACAGCACCTGCGCGCGCTTGAGCACAAACACACACGAGCTGGGCCTGGGCGGGCGCCGCCGCTCGGGTGAACCAATCTGTAGCAATGGCACTGGCACATGCCTGCGCCATCCCCGCGTTTTTTTTTTTTTGACAACAGGCGCGCGGCCGTTGGCGTGGACGGCACCTGGTGCTGGCCACGGTCTGTCGGCACTCGGCAGTCCTCGGGCGGCGCGCTGCCATCCTAGGATTTTTTTAAAAAAAAATTAACATTTTTTAAACTAATTTTGAATCTAACACTGTTGATTTTTTTTTTCAAAAGTAACACTTTTGGACGCGTCTATTTCCATGACGCGGCGAAATGCCTATGCTGCGCTATACATGGTGGCGCGGCTGGTGGCTGACGTGGCGACGACCGAAAAGGCTGACCGGCTGACGTGGCAGGGACTGTTGCGCCACCGATCTTGGCGTGGCAGTGCCGCCCCCTGATCCGTGGCGCGGTAGAGCCGAATAAAAGCCCCGCGGCCAGCCCCGCCTACCCGAGCAGCAAGGCCGCCTACCCGCCGCCGCGCCAGCAAGCCCGCCTGCCCGCGACTGGCCGCCGCGCCCGTGCCTGCCCGCGCCGGTCGTCGGTAGGGCTTGCCCGCCGCCGAGCACGCCGGACGCCCGCTGCCCCCCCCCCCCGCGCGTGCTCGCACGCCGGCGCGCCACCCCCTCCGGCACTCCATGGCGGCCGGCCGCGCCCGCACGCCGGCGTGCCAGCCCCTCCGGCCACGCACGGCGGCTGGCCGCCGCGCCCGCCGAGGCCAGTGCCCGTGCCTCCCGGCCCGGTCTAGCGCGCCACCGCCGCCGAGGACGAGCACCGCTGCCGCAAGGTACTCCCCTAGTGTATTTATTGATTGAATCGACATTGTTAATATAGCAAGTTAGTAAAATAAATAAAGTTAGTATACTTAGTAAAGTATAGTTAGTAAAGTTAATTAATTTAGTTGGTATAGGTAATATAGTAAGTTAGTATAGATAGTAAAGTTAGGTAGTTTAGTTAGTACAGTTAGTGAGTCTAGTTATACATTGGATTTTGTCTAATTAGTTGTTGTAGTTAGGCTTGTATAGATGTTAATATTAGATTAGTTAGTATAGTTATAGTTAGAATATGTATTAATATTACTATGGACATTACGTACGACGATTTCGATGACTTTATGGAGTTTCTTGAAATGCTTTTGCAGATGGATTGTTGTGTTAGAGTTTTATACGGAGGAAGTGTTAGGAGAGAAGATGGTATGTTTGAGGATATGCAAAAAGAATTAGAATGGTTTGATGAACCTCCTAGCTTCAACGACCTTTGTGTCCGTTTAAATACAAAGTTTAGCGGTGATTTCACACTGAAGGAGAGGTTTGATACTGGGAAGACTAGGGCACACTATGTCATCATGTCCTTGCGTGACCCTGCTCATAGGTCCCGCTACACTAGGGTGCTTCAAGGTTCCAATATGCCCATAGCTGAGGTGGTGGTAGAGAATGGGTATAGGATGCAGGGTGTTCAGGATGGTCTGTCCATTGATAGTTTTGGAGGCAATAAATAAGAATTAGGGGTCGAAGGAGAAGCAACTCAGGATAACATGGATTTGGACGGTCAGTTGACGCAGGAGCAGTTTCATTCAACTGCAGTAGGCTATATAAGCAATGACTTCGATGTGAATGAGTTTGAACGGGAAGAGGAGGAGCAGGAGGAGGAGGACAAGATCGGTGATGTAGTTAGTAGTGATTCAGACGATTCTGATAATGACTAAGGAGGTACAGATGCTATGCTAACACCGGTTGATGCCATGCCAATACCGGTTCATACTATGCCATTACCAGTACCAACTGAGGTACTTCATGCTATGCCAGCTCAGGGTAGACTAGTCACAGATTTGCCAGAGGGTGGTACCCCTTATGATTCATGGGGTAGAATAGGAGGCGCTTTACAGTATGTTCCACCACCACCTTACAAATCGACTGAGCTTGAGCAACTAGGGTCGATAAATGTACCTTTTAGGGGAGTTTCGAACTATAGGGACGTCAGTATGATCGATATGGCAGTTTGTGACACCGGTCTCTAGATGTATAGGAAATCATTGTATGATCATGAGAAAGAAACTCTTAGGAAGGGGATAATATTCAATACAATGTCAGAGATGAAGCTCTTTCTTTAGGGCCATGCTGTGTATCACCATAGGCCGTATACCATCACTCATTCGGACCAGGAGTTGAGGTACCACGTGATATGCAAAAACGGTTGTATGTGGAGGTTAAATGAACGAAAGAGACAGAGTGATGGTAAGTGGAGGATAAGTAAAATTGTCGAACCCCATACTTGCCTATCAAATAGGGGGAAGGAAAATCATCAGTAGCTCACTGCACGTTACCTTGCACGTCGTATATTGGGGCTCGTTGATGATAATAATGACATTTTGGTGTCTTCTTTATAACAGTCCATATCTGGATTTGTTAAGTACGATGTAAAGTACGGAAAGGCTTGGCGTGCTAAGCAAATTGCCCTAGCGATTCGATGGGGTAGTTGAGAGAAAGTGTACAACAGGGTGCCCCGCATCTTATGTGCAATGCATTACTACAACCCTGGCTTAAAATGGTTTCTGGACACTAGAGGGATGTGTTTTCTAGACCCGTTGAGGCATGTCCTCTATCGTGTGTTCTAGTCGTTCGCGCAAATGGAACATGCATTCCAGTTTTGTCAGGCAGTCATACTTGTTGATGGCACTTTCTTGATAGGAAAGTACAGGGGCACCTTGATGATGGTTGCTGCTGTTGATCCTAAGGACCAGACAGTACCTATCGGTGTAGAAAGTGATCAACTAGTGAATATTTATAGTTTTGTTGTACGTTGTGATCGGAGGTGGCCTAACACTCAATGACACAGGATTTATACTGGTTCGGGCAACATGCCCTACGTCTAGTCGGGGTCGGTCGGTGACTTTATTCCTGAGCCTAGGTGCTCGAAGTTTGCAGTGGGGTTACAAACGAGAGGAAGAAAGATGGGGTGTACAAGAGGTCCGGTCGGCTCCGACCGGAAGGGCCGAGAGTGATAGGAATTTCACTATGAGCTAGGTGTTCGAGCATGTGCTTGTGGTCGGAACTTGGTGGTTCTGCGGTTGTGAGGTGTTGATGTCGATCTGAGGAACTCTGGCCTCCTTTTTTCTATTGGTCCCCTTGTTGGAGGGAGCGCATCCCCTTTTATAGATGAAGGGGATGGCTTCTATAGGTGAGAGGGAGAGGGTACGGATGTCTTTAAGCCTTGTTGCCCATGCTGATGAGGATTGGATAATGGTAGGCGCTCCCAACATTGTTGATGTCGCTGTAGAATGTCAGATGCGCCTGGAAGGTCGTGCTATCTTCTTCAGGAAGGATGGACATCGGTACCTGCAAATACTATTTGATGCCTAGTGGCATGTGAGGAGTCACGCTATGTTCACCCGGTACGGCAAATCCTGGTGCCCATACTGTGATCGATGTCCAGAGACATGCGGAGGGCTTACCGCATGGGAGTTTTAGCGCCCCCTACAATACCGTAGGGGGAGATGTCGGTGCCTACAATATTGTTTGTGTCATGGTGGCTGTAGAGTACTATTTTGTACAGGGTATGGTCCCTGGTACAGTGGTTTTGACTTGTGAGCCTTGCCTTGCCTTTCTCCGCACATCTTTTGGTTCCTACTGAACGTGGCGCCCTCGGTCGGATGGCTCCAGTCGGCTCTGAGTGCGTCGGTCGGAGAAGAACGGTGAGCAGGGTTCCCATGAGCCCCGATCGTGGGGTCAGAGTTGGAAGTAGGGCTGGGGGTAGGCCTTCTACTCGGAGGCCAGCTAGAGTCTGAATCGAGCGATCCGGTCGGATAGGTGGGCCGAAGTAGCCGACGAGCAGGCGCTGCTCTTCTTGGGCCTGGCCTTTCAGTCGGTTGCTGGACCGCCCCTTGCCCTGTTGTTTTTAGACTCTTGGGCCAGCCCATGAACTACATGTTGTTTTCCTAGGCCGAGCCCGGGCGTGGAAGCCGGTCCCCGAGGGACCCCGGGTTTATGGACCCAACAAGAGCCCCCGAGCCCCCGGGCGATTTGAGCCGAATCGTCCGGGGTTTTTTTGTCTTGCCGGCGGGTGCGCGCGAGTGCACCCACGGGTGTAGCCCCCGAGCCCCCGGTCGGTTTGGGCGGAACTAGCTAGGGGGTTTTCTACGTTGTCAGCGAGAGAGGTTTTGTGTCGTGTCGGTGGGTGCACGCGAGCGCACCCGTGGGTGTGCGTGTTTTTAGTTTTGAGACGAAATTTGTTTAACCATGGCATCGTTGTGCAGCCGAGGCATTTTTAGGCACGGGGATTGGATTGAGACAGAACTTACTGATCCCGACATCGGTGCACGTCGGGGATCGGGTGAGGAAGTTTAGTTTGAGACAAAACCTAGCGTCGGTGAGCGCCGTTAATGGAGACAACTTAGTTTTGATGCGACAGAGCTTACTGATCTTTGGCGTTGATGCGCGCCATGGGATTGGGTGAGACGGAGTCACAGGTAGACCCAGGCGTCGGTGCGTGTTGTGGGTTCGAGTGAGGTGGAGTCGCGAATAGACCCAGGCGTCGATGCGCGCCGTGGATCGAGAGAGTTAGTTTTAGTTAGTTTCAGTTAGTGAAGCCGTTATGCGAGTTTGGAGTCACGGTCCCAAGAGCCGTAGCCGGATGTAGCTGATCCTATCGACACGAGTTCAGGGTCGTGGTCCCAAGATTTCTTTGGAGCGCAGTCGAAAGTGAAGCCGTTATGAAGACGTTGTTAGTTAAGTTAAAGATCGGACGAGGCGGTGCTCGCGGATCCTGGCGTCGATGCGCGCCATGGGACCGGGCGAGTCATAGTCGTTGATCTAGCGAGTTCGAGGTCGCTGTCCTTGGCGTTTTTCTTGAGCCCCCGAGCCCTATCGGGCCTTCATGGGGGTCGATGTGAGTATTATGCGTTACCCCATCTGGTTCCTCACAACTGGAGGGGCTGAGTTTCATCGCCTGTCCCGATCGCTCGGGCTCGAAGACTAGCTCGGTGAGCTCACTAACGGGTGTGATCGAGTGGAATCTGGGTCCATCATTCGTGATGGAGTCGGCATAGCCCTCTTATGACATTCCACTACTCCTTTACCTACAACCCAACAGATGCCTAGGTCATTTCAGAGACTGACCCAGGTGGCCTATCGACCTCTGCTTCGATGGAGATTCTGTGGACCTGGCGAGAGGTTTAGGATCGAACGAGAAGGTTGAGATGACCCGATCTGCCGAACCAGGCTAGGGCCGCACGGTGCTCATCTACGGTTTTCTCCCCTGGCTCTGTTTGGTTGCTCATGTCGAATGAGGCAAACCGCCACTTCGTGACACAACACGGAGCATTATGATGTATTTCGCTACACGTGCGATGCTTAGTTCCCGAGCCCCCGGGCGGTTTATGCCCTAACCGTCCAGGGGGTTTAGGCGTATGAGATGAATGCGTGTATGGATGTATGAATGATTTATAAAGAAATAGAGGGGGTTTTGGTAATGTTTACCTTGTCGACTGGAGTGACGGGGCTCGGAGAGCTTTAGTCAGAAATGTCCGACCAGGACTCATGCTCGTCGTTCGAGATGGAGTCGGCATGGCCTGCATGAGGCGTCCCTTTGCTCCTTACCTGTCGCCTGGTGTCCCTCCTGGGTGATTCGATCGACTCAGGGAGGTCTGGTGGTCTCTTCTGGCGGAGATTTCGTTTCTGGTCCCTACACCCGCGTGCGGTGGCACTTCGGTTCCTGTGCCCATCGTGTGGTAGTGGTTGATCGTGCGGTAGTAGTGGGCCATGGCCAGGCCACGTCCTGTTTGATTAGGAGCCGTTCCATCGAGCAAGGCGCGTCTCATCGGTTCAGGGCATGTCTCACCTGCATTAAATGGAAAAGAGAGAGAAATTCTCGCTCCGCCACTCTGCCTTCCCCTATTGGCATGTCCTTCCTTAACCGTTGTTCCCTTTCTTTTAAATAGGAGCAGGGAGAGGGTTTTTGTTTTATTCTTTTACCTGTTCTTCATCTGTCGCTGCCTTCTCTCCTCCTTTTTTGTCATGAGCGTTCCTGAGAGCCGCGGAGGTTTCTAGGAAAGAAGGGGGAGAGAGCGAGGGAGAAGAGAAGAACTCACCGACCTTTTTTCGATCTGGAGCGAAATGTCGGACTGGCAGACGTCCAACGTGAGGAAGTCAGTGCTGAAGGCTTTCGTCGCAAAGGGGTTTCTGCCACCGCAGGAGGTGGCGCACTAGAGGGTCCTTGGAGGGGAGGAGTTCCTGCAACCTCGTTCCGATGAGGTGGTTTCTTTCCTTACCTTCCACGAGCACGGATTAGGATACCCCGCGCACTGGTTCCTGCGTGGGCTCCTCAATGAGTGGGGCCTGGAGCTGCAATATCTCAATCTGATGGGGGTGCTGCACATCACTGGCTTCATCACCGTCTATGAGGCTTTCCTTAGGATGGAGCCGCATGCAGATCTCTTCTGGGTTTTCTTCTCCGAGAGAGCTATGGTGGACTAGAGTTTGGCCGAGATCGCACCGGTCGGAGGCTTCGCCCTGTAGTGGAAGCCGCATGCGGGAGGTTCGTATCCCGCGTACTCCCCATGTGACTCCAATCGAGGATGGCATGGGGAGTGATTCTACATTAGGAATCCAATGGGGGCGCCGTTTCCAGCGTTTACCGGTGGGAGGCCGGTGAAGCAGAAGAGTTGGTCATGGGGCTGCGCCCACACAGAGAGGCACAAGGTGGAGGCCATCGAGGAAGAGCTCTGAAAGCTCGTAAGGGGCAGCCTCAATGGGGGGGTGGGTGTTCCACACCCTTTACCGCTGCTGGGTTGCGCCGTTGGCGAAGAGGACGCACCTGATGTGGATGTACGGTGGCCGATCGGACCTAGACCACGCATCACCAGAGGAGCTGCCGAACGACGAGATCTGGAGTCGCATTGGCTGAGTGCTGCAGCTGAGGCTCGAAGAGACAGTGGTGGGAAAACCCATACCGTTTAATGCCTCGATCATACCCACGCTGGTATGCTCCCTTATTTTGTTCATGCTTTTTTTCTGCCCCCTTCTTTTTTGATTTTGGTTCATTCGTTCCATGGGGGCTTGGGAGGTACAAGTCCCGGCCGCACCTTCCCAAGGGACCAGCTGGTCGGGCCCGGTAGGACGCCTAGAAGGAGGCGACGGACACCCGGAAGAAGAAGAAAACCAAGAAGGTTCAGCGGAAAGAAGAGAAGAAAATGGAGGTCGCCCGACACGTGAGGGCCAAGGAACGTATGAGCGACGTCGAGTCAGAACTCGCGTCGGATGATCCTACGGATTTGGACGACAAGGTCTTCTCCGACGAGGAGGAGAGTCGGGACGTCGTTGCGACCTTGGTGGTGCGTCATGACCCTATGGTGTGTCGTGACCCTATGGCGATGTCCACTGGTGAGGAGCAGAAGGCCACACGGCGTGCGGAGGTTCCTGTGTCGAGGAAGCGTGCGGCGAGCACGGACGTTGTTGGTGATCGAACGGCGAAGTGGACGCGGTCACCGCGCCTCTCGGCGGTGTCGCCGGTCCCGTTATCGCCTGTGGCGGACGCGGTTGGGGGAGCCCGGCGGTCCGAGGAGCAGACCGGCGCTTATGCGGTGACAGGGCCAGTGCCAACGCTGAACTTGCGACCGAAGGAGGCCCCGCTTGCCATGGGTGTGGTCGAGCAGTCTGGGTAGTCTGAGGGGCAGACTGTTGCCCGGTCGACGTGCGACTCACAGTCGGGGAGCCCCGAGCTGGAGGTCGTAGCGACCCACAGGTCGAGTAGGAGCCGGTTGGGATGACTCCGGCCCTGTCTGAAGTGAGGGGGTGCGGGTCACAGTCCGGGAGCGGTCCTCGTCCTGTGGTCCCATGGTCATCGAAGCCTGCCTTCAGAGTAGTGCCGCTCGCCACCCGGTATGTTTCCTTTTGTTGCTTCTTCGACTTTTGGTGGTTGAGTCTTTTTTGGAGTGTGGCTTACCCGTGATTTTTGTCAGCGGCCAGGGGATGCCGGGGTTGAGCATCACCCCGACCCTTGTGCGGGAGGTTTGGAGGCCCACTCTGCATCGTGTTGCGGCGAGCGAAGGGGGCAGCAGGGTGGCAGCGGCGAAGCCTTCCCTCCCGGGGGTGGTGCCCCCTAGGGCAGCTGCTGATAACATGACAGTGGCAACGACGTTGTTGGCGGCGATTCTAGTGCCAATGGCGGAGGCGGCATCGGAGGTAACTCTTGTGGCCCCTCCTCCGCCGGTTGCGGTGGAGGAGATGAGGGGGGTGAGCTCCCTACCTCACCGGGTGGAGGGCTGCACGACCTATCCTTGTCGTCGGAGCTGAAGGCGTCAGAAGGAAGCGTGGCTAGGATGGAGTTGGGACGCTGGACGGCGTCTCATGTGGGCGAGGTGGTGGAGATCCCATCTGACGACGAGGCAGATACCGTGGCGAAACCGCCGGTGTCGCCGCGGGATCTGGCGGTGGTCTGGTCAGGGGCTGGGCCCTCCTGCGGTTCATCAAAGGGTGACCTAGAGTGCCCCTGCCCTGAGGACCCATCAAAGGCACGGTTCGTCCTCGAGGATTCCTGGGGGCATCAGCTCTAGGACATTTTTGGGGGCCGAGGGCATGTCGTGGTGTCCGAGCTCACCAAGCTGTCCGCAAAGCTTGAGAATGCCTAGAACCAGGCTCAGTTTGCTCGGTAGCTGGTTGAGGTCGACCTGCAGCTCACCGCAGAGGTGAGTTTCTGGTACTTCTCCTTGCCCTTTGAATCTTTCATCGGTTGTTTTTAGCATGCCTATTTTTCATAGGAAATAAGGAAGGTGTCATCCCACAAGTCTTACTTCCTCTGGGCGGAACACGCGCTAGATGGCCGAGCTTGAGCGCCGGGTGGAGTTTGCTTGCCGTGAGTCCCAGGTTCGGGCAGCCGAGGTGGCCACGGCGCGAGCGGAGGGGCAGCGTGCAGTGGAGCGGGCGACTGCTGTCGAGCAAGGGCTCCAGGCAGCAAGGGTCCATCAAGAGGAGACTGAGGCAGGGCTACGGATGTCCCTAGCGAACACCGAGGCGGCGCTTCAAGAGGCCTTGGCAGCCCTTGAGCCGGAGTGGGCCACCCTGGAGTCGGCATAGAAGGCCCTAGAGGCGGAGCAGAGGGCTCGGTCGAAAGTGGATTGAGAGGTGCTCGCGCTTCGGGACCAGGTGATGGGGATGGGGGACGCGAGTGCCCGGCTGCGCGAGCAGGTGGCTCGGCAGGTAGAGGATCTCTCCACCCTTGAGGCCTCTCGCATCGGTGCGTACCTTTTTGTTTTCTTGTGGTGTTGATTTCCCCCTAGCCTATTTCTGAGCTTATCGCCCTTCTTGCAGAGCTGGGTGAAAAGGTGAAGGCACTGGAGTGAGACCTGGAGATGACCAAGGCGAACTTTAGCTGGAATGTCGTGGAGCTGGCCAAGTCCTGTGAAAAGCGACGTGCTCTCAAAGGGGAGTTTGGCTAGATCCGCAACGCTGCCCAGCTCATCATCTCGGAAGTCTTTAGGTCGGCGCCAAGTACCAGCGCGCCCGCGGTTCAACTAGCGGAGGTCCTGGACGCAGTCAAGGACCTTGTCAAGAGCGGGCTGTTTTATGGAGCGTCGGGGGTGCTGACCTCGGTGGCAACGTACCACTTGAATCTAGACTTTGCCACTATCTGTAGCAGGTATGCTGAAGGTCTGAGCATAGAGGACATCCAATCAATCGGGGAAAGCTTGCTGCCGCACACACGGTCGTTGTCAGAGCAAGTCTGCCGCACACATGGCCCAAAGCATGCGCGGAGAGGACGCTTCCGAGCCTACGGATAGCCCAGAGCCTGGTTTGGGGGGAACGTCGCCTCGGCCTCGACTGAGCCGAATGTTGTCCCGCCTAGGGATGGCAACGGGGTGGATTCGGATCGGGTGGAGTCTCTGTGCATCCGAACCCGAAACCCGAAACCAAAACATGAAACCGCACCGAACACCGATTCGGGTGATAATCCATCCCCAAAACCGAACCCGTGGATACCCGAAACCCGAATGGATACCCGAAACCCGCTTTGTATGACAACATAGTAAGAGCAACAAGGACTTTCTATAAACATATGCATGATACATATACACATATTCACATGTATAAACAAGAGGCAACAAATAATAAATATTTTCATGAGTCAACTTAGAATAAATTTAATAATATAAGTAAACAAGTTATTATTAGCATATTATAAAATATGAGTTTTAATTCCAAATGATTTATTTCAGATATCCATTGGATATCCACGGGTGGAAAACCAAACCCGAAACCGAACCCGATTGGTTTTAGGGCCCCGAACCCAAAAATTGTGGGTGAGAAATCATCCCCTAACCCGCAAGACCCAAAACCCACGGATATCTGACCTGAAACCGCCCCATTGCCATCCTTAGTCCCGCTAGGGAGTGAGCAGCCTGCGCCTTCGTCGGTTGCGCTGCCAGTAGATGCCACCGGGTCGATTTAATAGCTTGCAGAATATAAGTAGTTTAGTAAACGTAAAAAGTTTAAGTTCATGGGGGAGCCCCTGTGTAAAACGTTCATGTGTGTTTTAATGACTGCAATCGGTTTTTGTTTTTGTGATGGAGTTGCTCCGTTCGGGGAAGCTTGTTCCCCTTCGTTCCTTAGTTTTCCCTTAGCATAATTTTGTTTTTTTATTTCTTTCTTTCTCGTACCTGCCTGTTTGTCCCGTAGGCTGCAACCTTGTGAGCCCAGGGTGTGGCCCACAAGGCTCGACCGGTCGTAACCATAGGAAAAGGCGGGGTGCGATCGGTCAGAATGTTTTAAAGCAAAGCTACGTAAGGTAAATCAAAGGAACGAACTGCCCTTTTGTTCAGGTAGGAAGGAGTTTCTCCATATGAAACTAAAAGAGTACTTAAGGTAAAAACAAAAATAGAGGGGTAGTAGAGCCCCCTAGTGGAGCCCCCGAGCGCCTCAAGCCGAAAAGTGTTTGGGTCAAGATGCTCTTATAGGAGCGTTCGCTAAGTAAAGCTAAGACTAAAACTTAGGAAAAGAAGAAACGACATAGCTATTCCATGGTGCTCGGTGAGAGCATCGTCGTTGTTGTTGTCCTTCAGTCGGTAGGCATTCGGTCAGATTACTTCATCCTTCAGTCGTCTAGATCCTTTCCCGTTGCGCCTCCTTCTTCGGTTGCAGCCTCTTCGCCTGTTTGTTTTCCGTGGCATGCCAGCCTACCTCAGCAGGCGCTTGAGGAGCTGGCAGTCCTTGTAGAGATGGTTGACAGGATAGTTATGGTTGGTGCATGGGATCTCCATGAGCTCATGAATGTGGCCCGGAGGGTCTTGCTGGGGCGGAGTGCCCACGTAATCTGCCGCGGCAACCAACGCGGAGTTGGCCGGTCAGCGACGATCCTTTCTATTCTTTTTTCCCCTCTGCGTGGAGGGGCCCTCGTCTTGATCTTGGCGTTTGACCTTACCTTTGTCATGGCCCCCGTTGAAGCGTGGTGGGAACGACGCTTGCTGGGAGTGTTGGACAAAGGTCCGTGGTTTTAGGCTGTCAGGGCTGGGACTCCTGTCGACGTTGTGCGTGTCTCGGTTCGGCCCGAGCCGCACGTAGATGGACGGCTGGCGCGAAGCGGTCGTCAAGTCGAGGTGAGGTGCCATTGCGGCTTCCTATGCCGCACTCTGTGGTTATTGCGGTGATAGGGTGTAGTGCCTAATCTGCGGCGTCACTGTTCCCTAGACGGGGAGTGAGGTCGTGAGTCGGCGTCGCTATATGGAGCACTCCGCTTGTTGAACGGCGGCGGTTTCTAGCAGTGCCCGAAAGTTCTGGTGGATTGCCCATTCGCAAGGGTTGTTTGGCTTGGGCAGGTCGCGTAGAAGCATTACCATGGTGGCAACGTTCTGACTGGCCTAAGCGAACTACGGGGGATTAGTCCCCCGAACCGGGACATTGCGCTGGGGCTGACGGACGCGACCCCGAGTGCCATTTGCTAGTCTATGCGCATGGGGCACAGCGTGGTGCGCCGAGCGTGCTAGTACAGTCGGTGGCTGATGCAGCCATCGTTGTCGCAGTTCCTCCCCGTGCTCAGGTGTGAGCTCGGGGGGTCTTCGCATGAGGGCTCAGAGGGGCGTGAGTCCGTGAGAACTCTGCTTCCGTCGGTGGGTGTCCCGGAGGGTCCGCCATGGTACACTCCTAGGACGGACGGTGGCTAGGTGCCATGTTGCCGATGCTGGAGCCGTCACTCTCGCCATCGTCATCCATGAGGCCAAAGAAATAGGTGGGAGCATAGCTCGCCATTCCCCCGAATTCGGATGCGAGAGGAGGCGGCGCAAGCATCCTTCGAAGCCCTCGGGCATATGCGTCTATGGAAGACGCGAGGCCATAGGGGAACTGGCCGTACGGTGGTTGCGTTAGGGACAACGGGGCTCCACCGGGTAATCGGCTGAAGATAGAGAATAGTGAGTACTTAATAGCATGTATATTACTCACAGCGGGGTTTGAGCAGAGAGTTTGCTCGGAATGAAGCGCAGATGCCGCATCGTCGAAGTTGCGCGTCCCGGAGTCGATGGAGGATGTCCCTCCGACGGGTGTTGGGTCGCGAGCCTTCTTGTGGAGGTGGAGTACGCCAAGTCAGTCGGCGACGAAGTCCAGGCTTCCGAAGAGGAAGGCATGGGATGGCTCGAAGACGGGTGGAACCCACATCCCGATGTGCGAGTGTGGGAAACTCCAGCGAGCCAAAGCGAATCATATCACCCGAGCCCGCCACGACGGGGGTGGCAGAAAAATGGGTCATCCGATGACTAAAAAGGTGTTGAACGTACAACGTGTTCCCCACAGACGGCGTCAACTGTCGGTGTAGAAAGTGACCAACTAGTGAATATTTGTAGTTTTGTTGTACATTATGATCAGAGGTGGCCTAGCACTCAATGACACAGGATTTATACTGGTTCGGGTAACGTGCCCTATGTCCAGTCGGGTGCTCGAAGTTTGTAGTGGGGTTACAAACGAGAGGGAGAAAGATGGGGTGTACAAGAGGTCCGGTCGGCTTCGATCGAAAGGGCCGAGAGTGACAGGAATTTCGCTACGAGCTAGGTGTTCGAGCATGTGCTTGCGGTCAGAACTTGGTGGTTCTGCGGTTGTGAGGTGTTGATGTCGATCTGAGGAACTCTGAACTCCTTTTTTTGGTTGGTCCCCTTGTTGGAGGGAGCGCATCCCCTTTTATAGATGAAGGGGATGGCTTCTACATACTATAGGTGAGAGGGAGAGGGTACGGATGTCTTTAAGCCTTGCTACCCACGCTGATGAGGATTGGATAATGGTAGGCGCTCCCAACACTGTTGATGTCGCTGTAGAATGTTAGATGCGCGTGGGAGGTCGTGCTATCTTCTTCAGGAAGGATGGACATTGGTACCTGCAAATACTATTTGATGCCTAGTGGCATGTGAGGAGTCGTGCTATGTTCACTCGGTACGGCAAATCCTGGTGCCCATACCGCGATCGATGTCTAGAGACACACGAGGGGCTTACTGTATGGGAGTTTTAGCAGCCCCTACAATACTATAGGGGGAGATGTCAGCGCCTACAATACTGTTTGTGTCATGGTGGCTGTAGAGTACTATTTCGTGCAGGGTATGGTCTCTGGTACAGTGGTTTTGACTTGTGAGCCTTGTCTTGCCTTTCTCCGCACATCTTCTGGTTCCTATCGAACGGTGCGCCCCTAGTCGGATGGCTCCAGTTGGCTCTGAGTGCGCCGGTCAGAGATGAGCGGTGAGTAGGGTTCCCATGAGCCCCGATCATAGGGTCGGAGTCGGAAGTAGGGCTGGGGGCAGGCCTTTCGATTGGAGGCCGGCTAGAGCCCGAATCGAGCGATCTAGTCGGATAGGTGGGCCGAAGTAGCCGACGAGCGGGCACTGCTCTTCTTGGGCCTAGCCTTCCGATCGGTTGCTAGACCGCCCCCTTGCCCTTTTGTTTTTAGACTCTTGGGCCGGCCCATGAACCACATGTTGTTTTCCTAGGCCGAGCCCGGGCGTGGAAGCCGATCCCCGAGGGACCCCAGGTTTATGAACTCGACAATACCCATGGCTTTTGCTTTGGTAGAGAGAGAACAATGAATCATGGTCATGGTTCATGCGGCTTCTACGTGTACAAGTGTTTGGCCCATCTCGCACTATACGTTTGATCTCGGACCGTCACGCAGGGTTTCTTAATGCTGCAGCTGAGCATATAGATGGGTTCCCACCTCTAGTGCATAGATGGTGTATGAGACACTTTGCCGCTAATTTCTAGCGGCGTCAGTAGAAGCAGGAGGTATGTGACAAGGTAAAGGCTCTATGTTGTGTACGTATAGAACACTAGTTCAAGGAGACAAAGAGAGAACTAGACAAGATGTTAATGAAGCGGTAAAGGCCTGGTTAGAGGCGTAGATGGAACAGAAGACTCAGTGGGTGTTAGTATATGACGAGGGGGGCTTCAGGTATGGCATCATGACCACTAACTCCTCGGAGTCCTTCAACCATGTATTCACCAGAGTTCGATCGTTGCCTGTGTCTAGAATTATTGAGTTCTTCTTTCATAAGCGCAACGAATATTTTATCAAGAGGTGGGAACTTGTGTAAAGGAATATAGCTAAGCAGGGGCGTTTTAGAAAGGCCAGAGCTAAACATTTGAAGGAGGCCGAGGAATTGGCCAAGCAGCACACCACCGAGCCGTATGGACCCCGCCGCCATATCTTTAGTGTACGGGGCAAGGGTGGCACAAGCTTGGACGACGAACGTTATGGTGGACGAAACTACCGAGTTGATCTTGAAAAGGTAGAGTGCAGTTGCAACGTCCCTCAGATCATGCATGCTCCGTACTCTCATATGATCACGGCTTGTAGGGTTCGTGGGTACAACTATGAGGATCTGCCATATATGTCACCCTTGTATCTCTGTTCGAACACTGTTAGTATTTGGGAGATGAGCTTTGAGCCATACCTTGACCCGACACAGTGGCCACCTTATAATGGTTATGACTACGTGTCGTATCTAGATTTAATGAAGGTAGGGAAGGGTAGGAGGAAGAAGAAGTGACTCAAGGGGGACATGGACACTATGAGAGGGTACGACAAAGACATGTACGGAGGGGGAGACTTCAACGAGACCCGTGGCAGGAATCTTTGCTCCGTTTGTAAAGAATCTAGTCACAAGGCTAGCAGGCATAGAAGACGAGGGCAGCAGGTGCTTTCATATTGTGGTCGTATTGCATAACAAGTAGTTCAAATTTTATAATGCTACATAATATTAATTTGAATATTGTTAATTTGAATACTCTAACCCTTTGTATATCAATTTATAACAGGATGGTCCCTCCCACGTTGCACCAGATGTACCCCTTCTTGAGGTGGAGTACGATGACCCCCTTCTTCCATCGGACGATGAGGTTTTAAAGAGGCGTTCGAGGGATCCTTATATTCCTGGGACTTAGTTCGTTATGTCGTACTTATGTCGAATGAATATTATCGTCCTCTGAACCGATGAAAATGTTATATGGCAACTTGTCGTCTATTTATCTGCTTCATATTCATTTCAACTTGCGCACGGTCGTGGTAGCAATTGTAGTTGTTTATAGCACCGCCAGCAGCTCTCGTTCAGTTGCAATTGAGGCTGGTCGGTTTCTGTCTGCATCTAGGTGCTGCCACGCCGTAAGTAATGGCGCATCACTACCACGCCGTGGGCTATGGCGCGGCAGAACCTGGGCTATGGCGTGGCAGAACCAGTGCCAAAACGTATTCGAAATAATTTCACTCGATTGTGTTTGTTTTAGAAATTCTCAACGCATGATACAAACGGATGGGATCACTTAAGATCGACCATGGGTAATCCGAATACATGATACATAGGTACAATACATCAATAGTTCAAATAGAAAATAAGACAACATAATGAAATTTCTAGTATATAGCTACATTGATCATTAATAAAGCATGGAACTAACAGACGACGTAATCAAAAAGCTGCTCCCGAAACATGTCTTCCATCTAATAAAACGGTTCAAATTAAACATAAATCAAAACAACACAAATTATTGTAAAATATAATCATTTGCATTGCAACTAAAATAATATAACCAACACTTATAGCAAAAAAATTATACATGTTAAACATACTTCTAACTAAATAATTAACCTTAACATTGATAAAATCAAACTAATATCTTTCTCCAAACCGTAGCCCATAGTTTCCAAACATAATTTCTCTCCTAACCTTAACTCCCATTCTTAATATTTCTATCCACCATTCAAACAAAAAAGTACGTTATTACCTTGAACGAGGCCGGGGAGAGAGAGAGGCGGTCGGGGAGCAGAAGGGAAGAGAGGGAGGGAGGTGGCCGCGGGCAGGCAGGTTGGCGCTGGCACGGCGGGCGCAGGCAGGCGGGACTGGCCGCGGGGCTTTTATTTGACTCTGTCGCGCCACGGATCAGGACGCGGTAGGCCCTGCCACGTTAGTCGGTCAATATTTCCGGTCGTCGCCACGTCAGCCACCTGCCGCGCCACCATACATGACGCGGCACAGACATTTCGCCACGCCATGGCAATAGGCGTGACAAAAAATGTTAGTTTTTAAAAAAATCAAGAGTGTTAGATTCAAAATTAGTTTACAAAAAAGTGTTAAAGTTAAAAAAAAAATCCCATCCTGGTCACCGACCTCTTCTGTACGTTACGAGCCTAGAGGTTGGTCACCGTCGACGAATCTGCTGGACTCTACTGTAGGTTATGCGTCCTGGCTTCCATGGCTAGGAGGCAATGCTCCGTCGTACGTACAGTAGCTTGTGCAGGAGCTAGCTGTGACCAGTGAACCTCTTTGGCAGGCTCTGGCGGGCTTTGGCTCCTACACTGTGGCCGGGTGTCGACCGCCCACGAACCAATAGATGTCTACAGGAGCCGGAGCCGCGGAGCTAGAAAAACAAGCTTCTCTGGCTCCGGTGGTATCAGTAAGAGAGGAAAGAAGAAGAGAGAAAAACAGCTCCGGTAAATAATAGCCAGGTGTCAACCGCGAGAAGCCGGCAGGAGCCGAAGCCGTCGAAGCCCGTGCGAAAGATGCCCTGGTCGTGACTAAAGATGGCAACGGGCGTGGTGCCCGCGGATACTATCTTCTTACGCCCACGCCCGCCAGCTAAATCCCTCGCCCGCGCCCGCGCCCGCGACCCGCCACGGGCAACAAACCACGCCCGCGCCCTCCATCCGCGGGCATGAAATGCCCGCGGGCATGCCCGTGTGCCCGCCAGTTTGAGCATATACATAAATCATAGTGTATTACAAGAGATACGAAGATACATATTCACAACAAATCGTATATATATATACATATATTTGCTTGTAGGTCCCACATGTCAGACCTGTGGAGCGGGTCTAGCGGATAAGCGGGCGAGGATAGCAAATTTCTTTGCCCGCGAAGAACTATCCTCTGGGTTCAGGATGGTGCCCGCACCCGTGCCCGCGGGCAAGAAGTGGTGCCCGTATCCTTGCCCATCGGGTTCCATGCCCGCGGGCATGCGGGCATTCCGTACCCGTTGCCATCTTTAGTCGTGACTGCGAACCGGCTACTACTGTCGTCGCGATGAAGGTACTGGAACTCTGGAAGGCGCACGGTCCTTTGACCATCGAGCACGGTTAATCATGAGCGACGCAGAGGTTTGCATCATTCTAATTTCTAATTTAAGGCCGTGACACCCGCCTTGACTAATCATGCTCTTCCGTCGAATCATGCAACAGTTGTGTCGGATAAACGACCACGTTGAACAGGCCCCCAAGGGGGCATCATTCCGATGGCCGTCGAACGTGACGCCGCGCTGGCAGCATCTCGCCGCGTCCCCTCGCGGTCGCGGCTGGGAATTTTTTAATTATTTTTAATTAATATTTTAATAATAACCGCTCTAAAAATTATTTTTAGATTTGAGCCTTTTGATCGCGCCAGTCCCGTTGTCGAACCAACGCACGTGGCGTGACAACATCTGACATGTTGGATGGCGTTTTCGATGTGGAAAAGCTTGTCATGCCACTTCCGGTGGCGTGACAGTACTAGCGCGACAACACTAAATTTTCGAAAAATCAAAACTCTTCAATACGACGTCAGATAAAGATTATTTTTATATGAAAAGTATAGATCTCGACGAGATCTACAACTTTTTAGTTTGATTTTTTTTATTTGAGGACGTTAAGATGCTCAAAAAACTAATATAAAATTTTAGCACTATAATAATCGCATACCAACGCTTGCCGTATTTAAAAAATAATATCTTTTTTTTTGTATGATATCAAATGGAGATACATTTTATATTAAAGTTGTAGCTTTTAATGAGATCTACAAATTTATAGTTTTGAGTTTTCATATTTGAGGTTGTTAACATATTCTAATAACTAACATAAAGTTTTAGCAGCATATTATCGTGTATCAAAATTTATCTTTGTAGAAAAATAATATATTTCTTATTTGATATCACATAAAACTACTTTTTAAATAAAAGCTATATATCTCATTGGGAGCTCCATCTTTGATATAAAAATTACCTTCATTTGACACGATACAAAAATGATATTATTTTTCTAATACGACAAGCGCTAGTACATGATTATTATGCTACTGAAATTTTATATTATTTGTTGAGCTTTTTAACGACTCTAAATATTAAAACTCAAAACTACAAAGTTGTAGATCTTGTTGAGAGCTATAACTTTAATGTAAAAAATATCTTCATTTGACAATATAAAGAAACAATATTATTTTTCTAATACGACAAGTACTAGTACGCGGTTATTATGTTTCTGAAATTTTATATTATTTTTTTGAGCATCTTAACGACTTCAAATGTTAAAACTCAAAACTATAAAGTTATAGATCACATTGAGAGCTACAACTTTTATGAAAAAGTATCTTCGTTTGACAACATATAGAAACGATATTATTTTTCTAATACGACAAGTACTAGTAGGTTATTATGCTCCTAAAATTTTATATTATTTTTGAGCATCTTAACGTCTTTAAATGAAAAAAACTCAAAACTACAAAGTTGTAGATCTCATTGTGAGCTACAAATTTCATATAAATTTTATCTTTATCCGACGTCGTATCAAAGAGTTATAATTTTTCAAAGATTTAGTCTTGTCACGCCACTCCTGGGGGCGCGACAAAACAATACTGTGACACCAGCGGAAGTGGCGTGGCAACGTTTTTCACGGCGGAAACGCCGTCTAACATGACGGATGTTGCCTCGCCATTGCATGTGGCGTGACAACGTTAACGCAACCAAAAGGGTTAGATCCGCAAAAAAAAAAGCAATTATTATTAAAATATTAAATAATAAATAAATAAAATCATCGCGGCTGCCCGTCAACCTGCCGAGGCAGAAGCAAAGATATGGTGTTGTTTTTTAACCTAGAAGATTCGGTGTTGGCCGGATCGGACTTGGGGCCTGTACTCTCGTACCTCGGTGAACGTTTAATTTCGCGCGCGGATAGCTACGCTAGTCCACGTGTCTCGTCGAAAGTGACGCGAGAAATAGTTAGTTCCAATTTTTGTTGCCTGGGCATAAATAGCGTAGATTGAGTGTTTATCGATATGATCAGGCAGCAGCGGCATGGAATAAAACAGCGTGACGACTGTGACTCAACAGCTTGACTCGCAGGTATCATCGTCCCAGGAACGTGAAGAGCATGTCAAGCGTTGTTTTCGCTTCCATAATTACCTCCACGACAACCAATGCGTTCAGAATTCACGGTCAAGTTACCAGACCAGATTATATATGGTAGGACAGGACACCCGTATATATACAGTACGACCGTTCTTTTGTGTTCTTTGTGTATTGTAAATTGTAAAGTCCTACTCCAATATGTCAAGCTTTCGTACAGACTACAGAACATCACGACTCAAAACACATACTTCTGCGCCGAGATTTCATCTCACGAACTTGAGGCTCCAGACATATCCCAGTCTCCCAGACCTGTTTCGTGTGCCTGATAACAGGGGATGACTAATAATAAACACGGGAACTGCTAGCGTCCAGACGTCCGATCCGGACGTTAGCGTCGAAAGTTTGTGATGTTGCTCCTGGATGTCCCCCGCCCACAACCAGCAACCTCATCCCCATCCCCAACCTCGTCTCCATCGCCCGCAACCGAGCCCGCTTCCGTCGGGATGCCCCCGCGCACGCCCGACACGTCCGCACCTCGCGCATCCGCATCTCGTCCCTATATCCATCGCCATCCTCATCCCCATCCCCATCCGTTTGCCCCCCCCCCCCCCCCCCCCGACGACAGCACCCCTCCCCAACGCACTCCTGTCCCCCCTTCCCCAACGTACCCTCTTCCCCAACTGCAACATCGAAAAATATGCAGTGCAACATTGATAAACATACACTGTAACATCAAAAAATATGTACAACAACAACAAAAAATATCTACTGCAACAAACAAAAAATATGTACTGCAACATCGAAAAACACGCACGGCAATCTAAAAAAAAATATGATGCAACAATGAAAATATCTACCGCAACAATGAAAAACATGTACTATAACATCGAAAAAACATATACTGCAACATAAAAAAAATGTGTACTGTAACATCAAAAAATTATGATGCAACATTCGAAAAAATGTACTGCAACATCTCAAGCAGTAGTACTGTAACATCGCAAAAACATCTGTTGCAACAACCCAAAAATATCTTGTTGCAACATTCGAAATCATCTGTTGCAACATCCAAAAAAACCAGTGTAACACGGCGAGATCTGACCCCGAGAGCTCGTCGGAACCCTAGCCACCACCACATCCCTTAGATCCAGAGGAGGAGGAGGAGGAAGAAGAAGAGGAGGGCTCAGATCTAGAGGAGGAGGAGGGCTCAGATCCAGATCCAGAGGAGGAGGAGCAGGCCTCAGATCTAGATCGCTCCACGAGCTACCTCGTCGGAGCCACCGCTGTCGTCCTTGTCTCCGATGGGGGTTTGGGAGCCGGGTCGCAGGGAGAGTGGGGGTGCATGGAGGTCGCGGAGGGCGAGGGACAGAGGGAGGAAGGGAGCACGGGCGGGCGGGCGCAGCCCGCGGTGTCCCCGTCCCAGAGACGGCTCGGAGAGCCGGCAGGAAAGCGGGCGGAGGAGCGACGCAGGAGAGATCGAGTGTGGGGGAGCGAGCGGAGTGAGTGCGGGAAAGAGCGAGTGGAGGCAGCGGGCGGAGCGGGGGGAAGTGAAGTGCGAGTACATAGCGGTCTGTGGAACGGTGCGTCCGACCACCCCGGACGCCCGGTCTATAGCATTACCGAATAAACACACAATGACAATTCTGCGTGCTTATTGATTTTTACAAATGAAAATGATTCACTCTACTTTTTTTCAGCAATGATACATTTGTTACCCGTTTCATCTTCTCTTGTGTGGAGAATGTTAGCTGGGAACCCACACGACGTGACACGTATTTACTCACTTTGAATGTGATGAATGATTAAACGAGGAAATTATTTGATGGGGGGCTGATGACTCTGGCCAGTGGCCACGTTGATATTATCATAGAAGACATTAGGAAATATCTTCGGTTATTCAGTTAAGAGATGTGACATACGCCTTCAGTTTCAAAATATAGTTTGTTCTTACGTTTGTCCTAAATCAAATTCTCTAATTTTGATCAAATTTATAGAAAAAAAACTACAACATCTAATTAGTTTTGTTAAATCCACTATGATTTTTTTTTTTGTTTGAATGCAATGACAAGAGCTTGCCTTTCAATTCACTTAAGAAGAAAAAGAGTTCTGTATATAGAATGGGCAAAGCCCAAGGACAAAGCGGCTCACAAAATAAAAACCATTTACGACTAAGGAGGCTGCAAACAACGGGCCCTTCTATGTAGGTCCAAACTTTCTTTGACTGATCCAGCAACTTGAAGGACCATGGCAGGTTGCGCACCTTTCATAACTTTCATATACTAGTTGTAGATGGCTAAGCCATTGAACGCGAGCTTGCGTTCTTTAGGAACCGAATGCAGGGTGTTCTTCCATCAATCTACTAGGGACTAGGGTGTTGAAATTACATACTGTGTCAGGTCAACCCTGTCAAAGTGCTCCCAAGAAATAAAGTGATATGTACCGTTGTTCTATGTGTTTGACAAGTTAAAGAAACTTATGTCCAGGCTATTAAATAAACATATATGGAAGTAGCGCTCATGTTAGTCAAAGATACTACAAGGTTGGAGTAGATGTCAGTTACAGAACTTTGCTCCGTTTCTCCAAGTACTTAAAAATTGTTTGGTGTCATTGCCTCACCGATAGGCAATCTACACCCTCAGCTATTTAATGCATCTTCGGATCAATGTAAAATGTTCATAGAAATTTTTTCAACTGACGTAACAAGACTTCAAGATCCATAAACTCCTAATGCCAGGCACTTCCACGCTGTCACGCTATGTCATAAGGATAGAAATCCATGCAGCATCCCTGTGTGTGACGAACTGATGAACATCACCGGCTCCTCTCAGACAGGCTAAGCAAACCGGCCACAGCCAGGCAACAACCTGTTGGCCACCACCCCCGAGCAGACACATGCAAACGGCGAGCGAGCCGAGGGCCGAGCCAGTCCCAATCGTACACCCCGGCTATATATATATATATATATATATATATATATGTGTGGGTACATGCAGCCCGCGGCACAGTGGCCCGGCCCGAAGCACGCCTTTTTGGCTCGGGCCGAGCCTGGCCCGGCCCGGCCTTCTTCATGCCCGTGCCGGCCCGACCCGGGGTAGCAGGGCGTGCTTGGGCTGCTCCCCCAGCCCGGCGGGCGGCACGGCACTGCCCGCCCAAAAAAAGGAGGCACAGAGCCGGCCCGCTAGTCGGAAGCACGATGCGGCCACTCTCAGTCTCTCACCGCTCCCCCTGTCAAACCCTAATCCCCATTCTTAGTCTCTCACCGCGCCGCGCCTCTCTCAGTCTCGCAGTCACTCCACTCCTGCCACCGCCGCGCGGCCGTGCCCACCAGAGGGCAGAGGAGGATCCTCACCTCCGCTCAGGCGCTCACCTCGACAGATCCGACGTCATGCATCAACCTCCGCGTGGCCAGGGGCTCCTTACCTCCACGAGGTCGTGCCCTGGAAGCGTCGCCGCCGGCGTGCCCCTACGGCCCAACCTCCTCTTGCCGCGCGTGGCCGTCGACGTCGGGTGCGGGTGCGGCCGGATCCGCCACGGCCCTCTTCCTCGTCTTCACCCCCACGCCTCTGGAAGCCGGCGACCCCGTGGGGTAGATCTGCGGGAACAGCTGCAACCACTACACCACAAACGGCGCCTACCACGCCAACATCTAACGGCTCGCCGCCACGCTCCCCACGAACGCCTCCTCGTCCGGGAAGCTCTTCGCAACGGCCACCATCGGCGAGGTCCTCGACACCGTCTACGCGCTCACACTCTGCCACGGCGACGCCGACTCCTCCTGCCTCGTCCGCTACTCCGACCAGAACTTCCTCTCCATCCCCTTCTCTTCTCGCCGGATCCGGCGTCGAGCGCCGCCACCGCCTCCCGCCTCTCTCAGCCAGCGCCGCCCCCTCGCCACCTGCGCCCGGCCTGGAGGCGACGACGACGCCTCTGTTCCCCTCTCGTCGGGCTGCTGGGGCGGCACGTCCTGCTAAGACGCTCGGGCTTTTCAGGCCAGCCCGGCCCGAAAAATGGCCCGACAGGCCGTGCGTGGGCCATTGGCTAGGCCCGGTGCCTGGTTCGGCACGGTCCGGGAGGCACGACGTGCCGTGCCGGCCCGACCACCATCGGGCCGGCCCGATGGACATCTATGACCCCGGCGCACCTCAGCCGGACCCACAAAATCCGACGCCGACCATCAACAGTCCCTGCTACGTGGGCGCGCGCGTTGCCCGTCCCCACACGTCATCTCTGGGCACCGCGCCCTTTATGTACCCGCCAAACCGCAACCCCCCTTCCCGCGCCGGAGCAGAGCCCAGACTCTGCAGCTTGACGCGGCACCGACTCCGGCTCGCCGGGAACGCAAACCCAGCGGCCAGCTCCGGTGAGCCCGTACTATACGAGCTCAGACTCTCTCTCCGACCTCCTGTTTCCTTTCTGTTACCTTCCTCGTCGCCGCCGTCTCGCTTCACGGCAGGGTGGGGCCCGCCCCGGGGGACCGTACGTATCCGGGCGCGAAGACGGGGACGGTGGCGGCGTTCGAGATGGAGGCGGCGGCGATGCGCAAGGCATCGTCGCAGGCGTCGCTGGCGGACCCGGACGACTTCGACCTGACGCGGCTGCTGAACCACAAGCCGCGGATCAACGTGGAGAGGCAGCGGTCGTTCGACGACCGCTCCCTCAGCGAGCTGTCGCTCGCCGGCGCGGGCACGGCCAGCCGCTGCGGATGGGGCTACTACGGCGGAGGGGTGGAGAGCTACGAGAGCATGTACTCCCCAGGCGGCGGGCTGCGGTCCTACTGCGGCACGCCGGCCTCGTCCACGCGGCTCTCGTTCGAGCCCCACCCGCTCATCGGCGAGGCCTGGGACGCGCTGCGCCGCTCCATCGTGTCCTTCCGCGGCCAGCCGATCGGCACCATCGCCGCCGTAGACCACTCCGCCGCCGGCGAAGTGCTCAACTACGACCAGGTAGTATGGTATAACACGACAACGGCATGCTGCTGCCTTTCTCGGACACACTTTCTTGCTCTGTGTCGTGCGTCCTAGTTGCTTTGCTTCTTAGGTAGTTGAATTCTGTTAGTACTCCTATCTTGATCGAGATTCTTTCTGGAAAGTAAGGGGATTATGCTGATCAAGATAGATACTTCAAAACTGTATGGTTACTTGGAAGAACGGGCAAGGGGCCAGTCCAAGAGTAGTATAGTGTAGTGTACACATATTTCGTACCTAGTAGTTGGCACATATTCCCTCTCATCAAAAATACATGCCATGTTTAATTTTTGTACAGTCTTTGACCACTAATTTCTTGTAGAACTCATATCTCTTAATTTCATCAAATTTATGAGATTATATAGGTACAGTTGAATACAAATGTACACATATAAGTAATATGCTTGCGAACAAACTAAATGATCTAAAATTTATTGATGTTTGTAGTTTTTAAGGTTTAATTAACAAAACTCTATCCTAAATGATATGTTTTCTGACCGGAGGGAGTATTATTTGATAGTATTATGCAGAATAAGGCCGGAAATATTGTGTGTCGCTAAGTATAATCTTCATTCGTTTGATTGATGCGGGATGGAGCAGCTCACTTGAAGTGCGGTGCGTGCGCGCATGCAGGTGTTCGTTAGGGAGTTCGTCCCGAGCGCGCTGGCGTTCCTGATGAACGGGGAGCCGGAAATCGTGCGGAACTTCCTGCTGAAGACGCTGCTGCTGCAGGGGTGGGAGAAGCGGATCGACCGCTTCAAGCTCGGCGAGGGCGCCATGCCGGCGAGCTTCAAGGTGCTCAAGGACCCCAAGCGCGGCGTCGACAAGCTGGTGGCCGACTTCGGGGAGAGCGCCATCGGGCGTGTGGCGCCGGTGGATTCCGGGTTCTGGTGGATCATCATCCTGAGGGCCTACACCAAGTCCACCGGCGACATGACGCTGGCCGAGACGCCCATGTGCCAGAAGGGCATCCGGCTCATCATGAACCAGTGCCTCGCCGAGGGCTTCGACACCTTCCCCACACTGCTCTGCGCCGACGGATGCTGCATGATCGATCGCAGGATGGTAAGCAAGCAGAGCAGCCGAGTGTCAATGTCGTCGTCAAGAAATCCGTCAGTTAATTAAATAAACCGATCGATCGATTGATTGAATCGTATGCAGGGTGTGTACGGGTACCCGATCGAGATCCAGGCCCTGTTCTTCATGGCGCTTCGGTGCGCGCTGCTGATGCTGAAGCCGGACGCGGAGGGGAAGGAGATGATGGAGCGGATCGTGACACGGCTGGCGGCGCTGAGCTACCACATGCGGAGCTACTTCTGGCTGGACTTCCAGCAGCTCAACGACATCTACCGGTTCAAGACGGAGGAGTACTCGCACACGGCCGTCAACAAGTTCAACGTCAACCCGGAGTCCATCCCGGACTGGCTCTTTGACTTCATGCCCACCCGCGGCGGCTACTTCGTCGGCAACGTCAGCCCCGCCCGGATGGACTTCCGGTGGTTCGCGCTCGGCAACTGCGTCGCCATCCTCGCGTCGCTCGCCACGCCCGACCAGGCCGCTGCCATCATGGACCTCATCGAGGAGCGGTGGGAGGACCTCGTCGGCGAGATGCCTGTCAAGATATGCTACCCGGCCATCGAGGGACACGAGTGGCAGATCGTCACGGGCTGCGACCCCAAGAACACAAGATGGAGCTACCACAACGGGGGATCTTGGCCAGGTCAGTAAATTATACTTCAGGATCGCCTGTTCGGGCAGTTGTCCCTCTGCACCATGGTTTTCAGAAACGCAAACCACTTGACCAGTTGAGCAGCTCACATCTGAATGTACGGTACCTCACCTTTTTCTGCAGTGCTGCTGTGGCTGCTCACTGCGGCATGCATCAAGACGGGGAGGCTGAAGATTGCTCGGCGCGCCATCGACCTAGCCGAGGCGAGGCTCGCGAGGGACGGCTGCCCAGAGTACTACGACGGCAAGCTGGGTCGCTACATCGGCAAGCAGGCGAGGAAGTTCCAGACGTGGTCCATCGCGGGGTACCTGGTGGCCAAAATGATGCTGGAGGACCCGTCTCACCTCGGCATGATCTCCCTGGAGGAGGAGAAGCCGACCAAGCCGGTGCTCAGGAGGTCGGCCTCTTGGACAGTGTAAGGCGACGGTCGAAGCTTTTAGTCAGAAAGACACAAGCAGGATCGGAGTTCTTGTTCTTTGAGCTAACACTTCGATTTTCTCTGCAACTTCTTGCTTTCCGAGTTCCTACCGGGAAAGTACGCATGTCCAATGTTTTGGTGGGTTCCTATCCAGTTGCATGATATGTAAGTTTCTTTCATCGGGGAAAATAAGGAAACAACGAAAAGATTTTTCGTGTCATTTCCATGGCAAGAAGATGGCAAATTTTAGGTGAATCAACAGCTCATATTTTGACTCAACTTGTTGTATAAGTGCAAATGCCGATACTAAGCTTGTTGTTTATATTTTGACTCAACTTGTTGTTTATAGAGTAAATTGCACCGTAGGTACCTAAACTATTGGATGTTTCACAGATGGGTACTCCAACTAAAAAATGTAACTTCTGGGTACTGGAACTATACTTTTTGGTATCCAACGGTACAAACCTGGCCACGCAGGCACCAGCATCCGACGTGGACACGCCACCGTGGACAGTAGATGCTGGCCCCTTGGCATTTTTGTGATAACCCCCTCCCCCAATCCTGACTCTTCTCACTCACTCTCTCACTTCCCGTCGTCTCTTTCCCCAATCTCCCTCGGCGCTTGAGCAGAGAGAGGAAGCCGCCGGGTCCTTGAGGATCACGTCGTGGTCGGTGTCGAGCGTGGCCGTCAGCGCTGCCGGACTCCGCACCTAGAGCGCGCAGCAGTCCATGTTGGCGAGGAGCCACCTGTGTGGGTTGGTGCTGAACGAGTCCACGGCCTCGGCGCCCACGGCGACATGGCGGAGCTCCGGGCACACGCTCGCGACGCTTGGTAGGCCGCGTCCACGTGCACCCACACGCCGCGCCACGCCACGGCGGCGCACAGCCGCGGAGAGGGTCGACCGCCGCAGTCGGGGTGGTCCCCACAGTCGCGAACAGGAACAGCGGGATCCTGCCCGTGGCCTCATCGGGGCGCACCGCCATGGCCAGCGCCCTGGGCGAGAGAGCGAAGCCAGTCTCCCTAGACATTGGTATCTCACGGCAGTTTCCCCGACAAATGCTAGCGATGCGCGCGACCTTCTGGAACGAGAAGTGGGTGCCGCGCGGGTCACCGACGGACGCAGCCCGCAACAATTCCTTCTCCGGGCCGTCCAAGGAGCAGTGGGTGCCAGGGAGCAGTGCAGTGGCGGTGGCGTTTCCGCCGATCCAGGCAGAGGCAGGCGCACGAACCTGGCGGGTGCGATGAAGGAGGAGACGAAGGCGGCGAGGCAGGGGACAGGAAGAGGTGGTGCCGCGACCTCGGCGAGGGCAGCCACCGGTGGGGCCCTGGCGCGCGCGCTGCGCGGCCGCAGGTAGGGCGTGGTTCCCCACGGCAGCTCGCCTGCGGCGGCGTGCGCGGTGCGTGCGAGCGGGAGCTCTGCTCCGCCTGTCCCATGGCGAGCGAGCGCTGCCGCCGTCGACGTGGGCGCGGTGCTGCAGGGAGCTGCGCATGCACCTACATCTGCTCGCCGGGCACCGCCGCCTCGCCCGCAAGCCCAGGCTTTTCTTCCCGCGCTGCCTCCCTCTGCTCCTCCCCACGCAGGCTCCCGTGCCCGCCTCCTGCTTCCCCGACGCCGCCGCTGCGGCCTACGGCGCAGCACCCGGCCGATGGGGCCGCCCCGAGCGTCATCGCGCGCCTCATGGGCCTGGACTCCTGGCCGGCCACCGCCGCGCCGCTGAGACTGCAGAAGCAGAAGAAGGTGGCGTCACGCCTGGATTGGGGGAGGGGTTATCACAAAAATGCCAAGGGGCCAGCGTCCATTGTCCACGGTGGCGTGCCCACGTCGGATGCTAGCACCTGCGTGACCAGGTTTGGACCGTTGGATACCAAAAAGTATAGTTCCAGTACCCAGAAGTTATGTTTTTTAGTTGGAGTACCCATCTATGAAACACCAAATAGTTTAGGAACCTGTAGTGCAATTTACTCTTGTTTATATAATAAGATCCCTCAACCGCGCAAGATTTGCGCCCTTCTCAGACCCCTGCTACTGTTTAAAGCACTGTTAAGCATTGTTCAGTTAGGCAAGCAGTGTTTGTGTACCTGTCTACATTTTGTTAGTGTTCCTACCATTGTGCACGTTTCAGCTACTGTTTGTCAGCTTTTGCGTTACTGTTCAAACCCTGTTTTACTGTTTGAAACTCTGCTCTATTGTTTGAACACTACTCACACATCACGCCATGTTTTCACTATGCCGCTACGCGTGTGTTCGGTAGTATATATCAATTAGAACGTTTTCAGAATTTTTTAGACTTTGCTCCATAGTTTTTCTCTCTCTAGCTAAATAAATATTGAAGCATCTAGAGATTTTTCATGTGATCTAAATATTTTATTAGAAGCATATCTCGCGTGTTGCTGCGAGAATTGTAGATTAGTGGATTGTGTAGTATGATGACATGGACAACAAAATGCTTATGTGTCCTGCCAATGTGGATATTGCGGTCACATGTACTAGTGGATTTTAATTGTATGTGATAGTGTATTGCCTAGTTGAACGGCTTGCATGTTGAGATAAATAGCTAGTGGGGTTTTGCTAAGTGGATTTTAATTCTATGTGATAGTGCATTGCCTAGTTAGACAGCTTGCATGTTGAGATAAATAGCTAGTGGGTTTTTGCTTTACAATGTTGAGACAAATAGCTAGTGGGGTTTTGCTGAGTGGATTTTAATTCTATGTGATAGTGTATTGCCTAGTTAGACAGCTTACATGTTGAGATAAATAGCTAGTGGAGTTTTGCTTTATAAGAGTATAAGATTTGGATTTGTCGTGTCTCAATCTATCTCTAAATTTTCTCTTGATTTTTTAAACTTTAGATACATTTTCGGTGGTTTAAAGAATATATCAAATATTTATGATTTTTAATTAAAACAGAGCAAACCCGCCTCCAAAACCACTCCAAACCCGTGCATCGAGACAATGTGAACGATTTTGAGAGTCTAAGGGGTAAGATGTGTGGTTATGGAGTTTGAGAAGAAAATTCAAATATTTTTTATAGCTCAGTGAACTTTAACTTAGGGCTTCTCCAATGGCCGACTCATGATCCAACGTGGATTAGCAAAAGAGACTCATCACCGTTGCGGAAGTCTACAGAAGTCGATACATGACGAAGAGAGAAGAATCGACCCCTACTTGAGAGTTGACTCGTCGTTAATAAAAAAATAGAGTAGGCCCACCCCTCGGACAGACAGGCCGCTGAACCGAGTACAGGAAAATAAGTGCGGGAGGATGGGAAATAATCTGGAAGTGATTATTTTACTTTTTATATTTAGGCCCCCGCTAGTTTGGTTTGGCAGTCGGCTCTATCGTAAGTTTTTTTGATTTATAACATAGATGCCTAAACAGACAGCTCATATAATCCATAGATAGTTGTTGTCTATTTGACTATCTACAAATCGTTTAATACTTGCATGTAGCCGTGATCAGTCATAAATATCATTTCTATGTACCATTGTGTGTACCATTGTATTGTTAATTGATACAAAACAAATCATTCAAAGTAAATCATATATATTATATATATAATGTAATATAATGTATTTCATAACTCAAATATAACATACGATCTTCTTCCCCATAAATCAAATATGATTTAAACATTTATGTCTAATTTTCTTTGTTTCCATAGCGTTTCCATATATGCTCAACAAGATCATCCCTAAGTTGTCTATGTGTTGGCCGTGCTTGGATAGCGGAATTCCTTCTAAGCACCTCCGCGAAGCATGGATTGGGATTATCACTTGTATGCGCTTCAGGCGGGAGCACTATTGTCGCACTTGCATTCTCATTCAAATCCAAGGAAACTCTAACCAATTCCTTCTCATCCTCCACTATCATATTGTGAAAGATAACACAAGCTTGCATTATGTTGGTAATGTCTCCCTGCTTCCATAACCTTGATGGTCGACGAACAATATAAAAGCGAGATTGCAATACGCCAAATGCACATTCGACATCTTTCTTCGCTCCTTCTTGCATCAATGCAAACAATTTGTCTTCATCCGTTTGAGGGGCTGATATTGTCTTCATGAAGACCGTCCATTCTGGATATATTTTATTGGCGAGATAGTAGCCCATATCATACTATGTTCCATTTACGGTGTATTGTACCCTTAGAGCTTTCCCTTTTAGGACATTGATGAATAGTGGTGACTTGTTTAGGACATTGATGTCGTTCTAAGATCCGGCGGTACCAAAAAAAGCATGTCATATACGAAGATTATGAGATGCCACTGCTTCAAGGATCATAGCAGGAATACCTTTGTCACCACGTGTGAACATGCCTACCCAACCTTTCGGACAATTCTTTCATGCCCAATGCATACAATCGATGCTTCTCAACATTCCTGAAAAACCACGAGCCTCATTTTCTTGTAAATTTTTTTCTAGTTCATCTCTTGTAGGAGGGCGCAGGTACTCTTGACCAAAACATTCAATCACCCCTATGGCAAATTTTCCTAGAATCTCAAAACAAGTGATTGCCGTAATTTTTAGTACCTCATCAAGTTGGTCGGCCGACGAGCCATATGCTAGCATCCGGATTGCCATGGTACACTTCTGAAGGGGTGAATGTCCATCCCTACCAATTGCATCAACTCTTTGGGTAAAATAAGGATCTCGATTGCTAAGAGTTTGCACGATGCGCAGGAATAATGGTTTATTCATCCAAAACTTTCTACGGAACATCTCATCGGTGTAGATAGGATTTGTAGAAAAAAGTAATTAGCGACAAGATCATCATGACCTGCTTCTCGATTCCTTGGTATGTACCTCCTTGGTCCACTTTGTCGTCATCGGCGAATCACAGATGATGTTCCTCCTTCGATGTCAGTCTTCAATCCATCTCCAATCTTCCTCACAAATTCTTCTACAATTTCATCCTCTACTAGGAAACCTTCCATGGTGAACACCTCTGTAGGATCAAAGGCATCGGCTTTTGGTAGATCATCTTCATCATCGTTTGGTGGATGTGGTTCCATAATACTGGTAAAAACAACTATAGATCCTATGCCGACTGAATGGAGCCAAGCCACCTTTTTATAGTCCGTAACCTATGACTAGATGGAGATTCATACAGGAGATATGCAGTCGGTGGACAGTTTCACAAGGAGACATGCAGACAGTTGACTGTTTCACATAGGATACATGCAGATAGGTAACTGAAAAATCAAGTGACATGCAAGTAACTGAAAATTCAAGTGACATGCAGGAAACTGAAAATTCAAGTGACATGTAGGAAACTGAAAAATTCAAGTGACATGCAGGAAACTAAAAAACATGACATGCAAGTAACTGAAAAATCAGACGTTTGACACATTCACACAGGGAGACATGCAAACATTTGACAGGTTCACACAGCATGTTCCATACAACATGTTCCATACAGCTAAGACCGAAACACTAATACTAAAACAAGACTAAAAATTATCATGCCATCAGACAACTAAGACTGAAAATTATTATGCCATCGGACAACTAAGACCGAAACACTAAGATTGAAAATTATCATGCCATCGGTAGAATTTCCAGCACATCTCACTATGGCTTTCTCCTTTTCCCTGGAGTAGAAATGAGCAGATATATCAAGGATGGGTGCAGGCAACTGACAAGTAACATACATGTAACTAAAACAGCATGTGTGCATACCTGACTAAATCATTTCAGGAAATAAAGTCTTCCTAAAACACTTCATAGCAGCAACACGCTTAGCTTTTTCTTCATCGGACATTGAACTTGTATCTTGAGAGATGAGAGTGTTGTAAGCATGCATCATCTTTGATTCCTTCTTAAGCCTTTTTGCCTCGGTGGTCTCCTTAGCTGTAAGATGTGCCAGTCTTGTGGTTTCAAGCTTCTCGGTTGATAACTTCTATTGTAGTTCCAATACCTTCATGCGGTTTGTATTTAAATCTTCCTAGATTTTGCTAAATTTGTCAAGCTTCTCCACATCAATCGTCGATTCCTTAGATTTTCCATCATCATCCAAGTTTGATCCTTTGGACTTCCCTTTTGCAGCATGAGCGGCCTTTTTGGCTGCCTTCTGTCCAATAGGTCGCTCATTCATTTCTTTAGTATCATCATCTTCCTCCACTTCTCCTTTAATGTGATATGACTTCCATTTACGCGCATTCCTTAGGTCTTCATTGTATGTTTTCCACTTTGGCACCTCTTGGCATATTTTCCAAACATTCTTTAGCACAAAGGGACCTAGCTTTGCCTTTTTGTTGTCTACCAAATAGAACTTGTCTGCTGCATCAATCCACATCTGATCAGAATACCCACTTGTGAATAGTCTGCGAGCCTTCAGATATGCACATTCATACAGATTAGTCCACCGATTAATCTTGTGCCATCGATCCTTGCCTTGCTTTGAATTTCTTTTCCTATGTGACTGGATAGTCATGTTGTATGACTTAACAACATCACTCTAATAGTGCTCGTTATTCCTATCAGCTCCGATGGATGAATTTGTTGAATTTTTCAACCAAGCACTCATCAATTTCTTGTCTTCTTCTGGTGTCCACATGATCCGCAGTCCTGACATTCTCTGTATTGCTATCAACATCAATAGTCTGCTGGTCAGATAAAACTTCCACTTCTTGAGACAAACTTTCGCAGTTGTTAGGTTGTGGTGCACCCATTGAGGCAAAACTGATGCCAACATCGACATGCCTTGGTGCCTTGAAAGGTACATAATGAGATGGAACACCAACAAAATGTGAATTCTGTGATAAATGGGGTTGGCTGTTGAATAAACCCATAAATCCACTAGGGGGATGTGTGTTGTTGTCCCTGCAAGTATATATTTCTTATCAAATTTCTGCTGGATATGTATTTATCAAACTAACAGACAAGTAAAACAAGTAAAAAAATTCAATAACTAGAAAAAAATCAGTAGCTAGAAAACATTCAGTTATCAATTCTAGTGAACTGACAATATTCAGTAGCTAGAAAAAAACCAATGATCAATTCTAGTGAACTGACCACATTCAATAGCTACAAAAAAGAAAACAATGATCAATTCTAGTGAACTAACAACATTCAATAGCTAGAAAAAAATTAGTAGCTACAAAACATTCAGTAGATAGAAAAAAATCAGTGATCAATTCTATTGAACTAATAACATCCAGTAGCTAGAAAAAAAATTCAATGATTAGATAATTGTTCAGTTATCAGTAACTGAAAGCATTCAATAGTTAGAATTACAGGTTCCATGTATTGACATGTTTAACTGAAAAAGAACTAACTGAACTACCACTATTTCTCTGCTATCTAGAAAATCACCAAGGCAACATAGCATACATGTAACTAAAATAGAATCGCAGAACGTAGCAGGATAGATTTCCCTAGATGAGCAGAAATGCAGAATACGAATTCAATCAAATCAAGGCTATAGCCTATAGCTAAACACAAGAATTGAAGCAAAAGGATTACCATGCTGGATCCCAATTTGATTGATGCGGAGGAGAACTTGGACTGGTGGAGGCACATCTGCCATGTGAAGAGGCAACTACGCTAAATCCAACTGGGTAGCCTCGTCTGCCATGGATTGGTGAAGAATCCAAGGCATCTGCCAGGGATTGAGGATGAATCATACCAGCAGAGGAGTTGGGTGTTGGGGATGAGCATCTTTCATGACCGAGGATGGGCACTACCACGCCATTGAAACCGGCGAGGTTGGGTGCTGGGGATGAGCCGCTTCCATGAGGAAGTCTGCTCGCCCCTGCCGCCACTACCGCTGGTGGCGCTGCCTTCGCCTTGTTCTTCGAAACTGACATCGCCTTTCTCTTCAAATCCTAGCTAGACATCGCGAGACGAAATCTAGCGAAGGCGCAAGGGCATCTGAGACTATTTTGGGCGAGAATGGCTATGAAAAATGGCGTGGTTGAGGCATATATGTGTGGATTTTTGGCACAAATATTTCACTTCACGAGCGTGCAGCTGGATCCGCGCGACGTCGGCTCAAGACGACGACTCCGTACAACACGAATTCAGCGATCGAGTTCGCCTAGGAGCACGAGCACTCACCGTCATCTCACAACGCAATGGCTTCGCTCTCTCTCCTCAATTACTATAGTGGACGGGGTGGATTTTACAAAATGACCATCTAGAGATGACGGCCAACATGTCCGTTGTACGTGCCCTTAGGTGGTTGTCCGTTCGTCGGATGAATGACTCACCATTGCGGCTGTCCTTAGGCTATCTCCAACAACAACAACACCCAAAATACAAGACCAATTCATCCTTTAGGTAGCGCTACAGGTAAAAGGTTCAATACCTATTCAGCATCTTCTCCAACAATAAGACCTAAAAGAGAATCCTTTCTGCAAATGGGTTTTTAGAAGAGAGGATATCCATATTTGGGTTGTGCCTCTCAGGCAACCCAAAATAGGTCTTCCGTATAGGTACTCTATTGAAGACTGATTTTAGATCTCTTGCTATCTATTTTGGGTTTAGGTGCTCATATGAGTTCCTTGTTGGAGACTGTCTCAGTGGGCTAGCTTGCTTTTATCGGGTCATGGCGTTGGTTGTAGGCCAAGATGCGGCACTCCTTGGAAAAGACATAGAATGACTATGGACCTAGCAATTGGTCAATGGCAGGACAACTGGCTCTAGCTAGAAACATTTTCTTGTGCTTCTACTATTTGGTACAAGAGATTAGAATGACTTCTTATAAAAAAAGAGATTAGAATTACTTTCTATGTAGTTTCTCCCTATTCTAATTCTTACCTTCCTACTTCCCTTCTAATCTAGAGTTCTTTTCTACTGATCTTCTAGTAAAATGGGTTGCCATTGAATCATCCTTCACCCAAGAAGATCATTTAAAACACACTATCAATTATTATGATTTTTTCCATGTAGACTTTCGCATCCATTTTGAGAAACTAAATCCTGCCTGCTAGCAAGACGATTTGAGAAAGATTAAATCTAAAACGTTTTTGAAAGAATCTGGATCCTACGAAACGTGCTCTATGGAGAGTTTGGCAGCGATAAATAGGACCGGGCAAATTACCCGCTACCCAATATCCGAACCCATACCCGAACTACACGCACCCGATCTACCCGATCATAATTTCAGATAGTGACTTGAGATACCCGAAATTAATTCAAGAAATTCGAGTAACAACTCGTGGGACCCGAATTACCCATATTACCCGATATCATAATGTAGAGCCTGCCAAGTCATGAAGCCTAGTGCATTCACCAGTCTATACCCCAGCGGCTCAGCACCAGTTTCTACTTCCAACGACCACACCCCCGAGCCAAGCCCCCAAATCCTGAATCCTGTTTTCCCAAACCCCTCCGCTCCTTCGGTGGTGCTTGAAAACCAAAGCCGCTTCATCACCCCGCTGTTTTTTTTAATTTTAACACTTTTTTAAACTAATTTTAAATCTAACACGGTCGGGTTTTTTTAAACTAACACTTTTGGCCGCGCCTATTGCCCTAGCGCAGCAAAATGCCTATGCCGCGCCATGCATGGTGGTGCGACAGAGGGCTGACGTGACAGCGACCGAAATTGCTGACCGCTGATGGGGCAGGGCCTGCTGTGCCACCGATCTTGGCACGACACTACCATGCCCTGATCTATGGCGCGGCAGAACCAAATAAACCCCCCCCCCCCCGCCAGTCCCACTACCCGAGCAGCAAGGTCGCCTGGCCACCGCGTCCACGTTCGCCCGCGCCAGCCCGCCGCCGAGCACGCCGGCCGCCACGCCACGAACGCTGGCAGCCTGGCCCCCGCCCTGCCCTCCATTGCCGCCTCCCTCCCTCCCTTCCCTTCCATTCCCCGGCCGCCTCCCTCCCTCCTTGTCCTCGTGCAAGGTAATGACACACATTTTATTTTTGTTTGAATGGTGGATAGTTTATTATGAATGGAAGCTAAGTTTAGGAGGAAAATTATGAATGGTGATTATATTTTATATTAATTTGCGTTGTTTTGATTGATGTTTAATTTGAACTGTTTTATTAGATGGAAGACATATTTCGGGAGCAGTTATGTCGAAAACGGGGTCATCCGAATTGTACCCCGATGAGTCTAGCAAAGATACCCCCGTCCCTCCTGAACTCCCTGTCCCTAACCGTGACTGTGGTCGTCTGACCGACGTGTTTCAATCGAGACATCCGGATACAGCGACTCGTTGCTTCTACACGTGCAGTCGTTTTAATGTAAGTAATTGTTTTCGTATATTTTTCTTCTTCATTTGTATTACTAGGTTACTAATATTTTATTGAATTTTTGTTGTGTAGGACCATGAGAGGTGCTTTTTCTTTCAGTGGATCGACGGTGCAGACAAGTTTGACCCTAGGTACCTTCTTTTCGATGATTGGTGGAGAGGGCGACATCCACGAGATCACTTCGAGCGGTGGGTTCCACCTCCCCCTAACCCCCCTCCAATGACGGCTAAGGAGAAGCACTTAGCCACAGTTAGATGACTCGAGGAACCTTCTCTGTGCCATTGCGGAGACCGAGCCATGATAAACCCTGATAATATGTTGGAGTTTGTGTGTCCAAACAAGCATGAAGTAAGTGCAAAGTGTATGTGTTGAAATGTTGAGCTATATGTGTCATGCACCAATGTCACGTTATTTAGGTGTATTCAATGACGAAGTGTTGTTTCAAGGAGTGGTTGTATGGTCCTAAGAACAAATGGTCCAAAGAACCTCCAAAAGCAAAGCAAAAGAAGAAAGAAAGATTAATTTACAAAGCACCGCCAGTCAAATGCGAATGTGGTGTTAAATCCAACTACGGTCTAGTCTCTTTGGAGCTTGGAATAGGCCATTATTGCGGCCATATGATTGACTATGATGAGGTTGGTCATTTTTGTGGTAACCATAAAATTATATTTTGTTTCTTTTGCTAAGACATATATGATATAATTTATCGTTTGAACAGAGCACTAGGAAATCCAAGTGGGAATGTTATAATGGTCAAGCTAAGTTCTTGGATGAACTGAAGGGGAAGCAAGTAATTGCACAAAAGAGGGGATATGGACCTAACTGCATCAACCTTTTCGTTAAACATCACAAAAACAAGATGCGTGAGTTTGCTAGACAGTGCGGTATTTGTAACCCGATCGACGTTGGGCTTGTCAAATAGGAATTGAAGAGACAGATGACATTAGAGGAGGAGAGGGCAAGGAAGGATGCAAGGGAGGAGACAAGAGTACAGATGTAGGTCTTGAACGAGCATATTGTTTCATTATGTGCCAGTGAGTACTTCGAAGCCTTTTTTCGTTGCCTGATTTTAAATGTAATATAGTCACGTTGCTAACTGATTGCATTTTATACATGAAGGGATTGGATGCAGCGAGGACCATGTTGTAGAGGTGGCTCATGCAAGGTACAAGGAAAAGAAGTTAGATGAGCACAGAAAGTGAGCTGGTCGCACCGTTGAATCACCGATTGTGTTGTCTGATGAGGGGGATGAGGATGAGGACGACACTGACAGACTGAGCGAGCTCATTGTTCTAGCAGAGGCGTGCTTACAGGCGGATGAGGCTAAAGACGACACTGGTAGACTAAGTGAGCTCATTGCTCTAGCAGAGGTGGGATTGCAGGCGGAGGAGGCTGAGGACGACACTGATAGACTGAGCAAGCTCATCGCTCTAGTAGAGGCGGGCTTGTAGGTGAAGGAGGATGACGACACGTTCTTCACTCAGGCCATAGAGGCCACAGATGAAGCGAAGGTCGCTTACTATAGGCGAAAGGTAGATCAGGACAATGTAGGTGAGCCTAGCCACTGCAACTGGGTTATTGTTGAGGATTGGTACTCGGATGACGAGTTGCTTACTCAGTATGTTTCTGACAGAGGGTTTTTAATTGCGTCGACTGTTAGTTTCATGCTTTATTAATGATCAATGTAGCTATTTAGTAGAAATTACATTATGTTGTCTTATATTCCATTTGAACTACTGATGTATTATACCCACGTGTCATGTACTCGGATTACCCATGGTCGATCTTAAGTGATCACATCTGTTTGTATCATGCGTTCAAAATTTCTAAAATGAACGTAATCGGGTGAAATTATCTCGAATACAGCGTTGTAGCCCACTGGTTCGGCCGTGCCATAGCCTAGATTCTACCACGCCAGAGCCCACGGCGCGTCAGTGCCGCACCATACTACACGACGCGTTAGTGCCACACCATAGACGATGGTGCGACAGCGACGCGGACAGACAACATCCAGCTTCAATTAAGTTGTTGTCGATGCTATACAAAACTATAAGTGGTGCCACGACCGTGCGCAAGTTGAAACAAACATGAAGCAAATAAATGGATGACAAGTTACCACATAACATTTTCATTGGTTTATGAGTCTGCAAGTTTTTTATGACACTATTCATTCGACATAAGTTCGACGTAATGAACTAAGTCCTAGGAATATAAGGATCCCTCGAACGCCTCTTGGAAACCTCGTCGTCTAGTGGAAGAAGGGGGTCGTCGTACTCCACCTCAAGAAGGAGGTACAGCTGGTGCGGCGTGGGAGGGGCCATCCTATTACAAATTGATAAAAATGGTTAGAGTATTCAAATTAACAATATTCAGATTAACATTATGTAGCATTGCAAAAATTTGAACTACTTGTTATGCAGTACGAACATAATATGAAATCACATGCTGCCCTCGTCTTCTATGCCGGCTAGCCTTGTGACCAGATTATTTGCAAATAGAGCAAAGATTTCTGCCACGGGTCTCATTGAAGTCTCCCCCGCCATACATGTCTTCACCATACCCTCTCATAGCGTCCATGTCTCCCTTGAGTCGCTTCTTCTTCCTCCTACCATTCCCTACCTTCATTAAATCCGGATACGGCACGTAGTCATAACCATTATAAGGTGGCCACTGTGTCAGGTCAAGGTATGGCTCGAAGCTCATCTCCCAAATACTAACGGTGTTTGAACAGAGATACAAGGGTGACATATATGCTAGATCCTCATAGTTGTACCCACGAACCCTATAGGCCGTGATCATATGAGAGCAAGGGGCATGCATGATCTAAGGGACGTTGTAACTGCACTCTACCTTTTCAAGATCAACTTGGTAGTTTCATCCACCATAATGTTCGCCGCCCAAGCTTGTGCCACCCTTGCCCTGTACACTAAAGATATGGTGGCGGAGTCCATACGGCTCGTCGGTGTGCTGCTTGGCCAATTCCTCGACCTCCTTCAAATGTTCAGCTCTGGCCTTTCCAAAATGCCCCTGCTCAGCTATATTCCTCTACGCAAGTTCCCACCTCTTCACAAAATATTCGTTGCACTTATGAAACGAGAACTCAACATTTCCAAACACAGGCAACGATCAAACTCCGGTGAATACACAGTTGAAGGACTCCGAGGAGTTAGTGGTCATGATGCCATACCTGAAACCCCCTCATCATATGCTAACGCCCACTGAGCCTTCTGTTCCATCTACGCCTCTAACCAGGCCTTTTCCACTGCATTTACCATCTTGTCTAGTTCTCTCTTTGTCTCCTTGAACTGGTGCTCTATACGTACACAACATAGAGCCTTTACCTTGTCACATACCTTCTGCTTCCGCTGACACCGCTAGAAATTAGCGGCAAAGTGTCTCATGCACCATCTATATACTAGAGGCGGGAACCCATCTATATGCTCAGCTGTAGCATTAAGAAGCCCATGCGTGATGGTCTGAGATCAAACATATAGTGCGAGTTAGGCCAAGCACTTGCACATGTAGAAGCCGCATGAACCATGACCATGATTCATTGTTCTCTCCCTCTACCAAAGCAAAAGCCATGTGTACTATCTGGTCCTCAGGATCAACAACAACAGGCATCATCAAGGTGGCCCTATACTTTCCTATCAGGAAAGTGCCATCAACAAGTATGACTGGCCGACAAAACTGGAATGCATGTTCCATTTGCACGAACGACTAGAACAGATGATAGAGGACATGCCTCAATGGGTCCTGAAAAAAAATCCCTTCGGTGTCCACAAACCATTTGAAGCCAGGGTTGTAGTAATGCATTGCACATAAGATGCGGGGCATCCTGTTGTACGCTTCCTCCCAAGTACCACATCGAATCGCCAGAGCAATTTGCTTAGCACGCCAAGCCTTTCCGTACGTCACATCGTACCAAACGAATCTAGATATGGACTATTGTAAAGAAGACACCGAGATATCATTATTATCATCAACGAGCCCCAATATACGATGGGCAAGGTAACGCGCAGTGAGCTGCTGATGATTTTCCTTCCCCCTATTATCTAGGCAAGTGTGGGGTTTGACAACTTTAGTTATCCTCCACTTGCCATTACTCTGTCTCTTTCATGCATTTAACCTCCACATACAACCATTTTTGCATATCACGTGGTACCTCAACTCCTGGTTCGAATGAGTGACGGTGTACGGCCTATGGTGGTACACAGCATAGTCTTGAAGGAAGAGTTTCATCTCTGACATTGTGTTGAATATCATCCCCTTCCTAAGGGTTTCTTTCTCATGGTTATACAATGAATTCCTACACATCTGGAGACCGGTGTCACAAACTGCCATATCCGTCATGCTAACATCCCTATAGTTCGGAACGCCCATGAAAGGTACATTCTTGGACCTTAGTTGCTCAAGCTCAGTCGCTGTGTAAGGTGGTGGTGGAACATACTGCTGCGCTTTGCTAATTCTGGCCCATGAATCATATAGGGTATCATCTGTAGCCAAATCTGTGACTAGTCTACCCTGAGCCTGGACACCATGCAAAACCTCAGTTGGTACTGGTAATGGCATAGTATGAACTGGTACTGGTATGGCATCAGCCGGTGTTGGCATAGCATCTGTACCTCCTTGGTCATCATCAAAATCGTCTGAATCACTGCTAACTACATCACCGATCCTGTCCTCCTCCTGCTCCTCCTCTTCCCATTCAAAATCATTCACATCGAAGTCATTGCTTATACAACCTACTGCAGTTGAATGAAACTACTCCTGCGTCAACTGATCATCCAAATCCATGTTACCCTGAGTTGCTTCCCCTTCGACCTCCAATTCTTGCTTATTGCCTCCAACACCGTTAATGGACGGACCATCCTGAACACCCTGCATCCTGTACCAATTCTCCACCACCACCTCAGCCATGGGCATATTGGAACCTTGGAGAACCCTAGTGTAGCGGAACCAGTGAGCAGGGGCGTGCAAGGGCATGGGGACATAGTGTGCCCTAGTCTTTCCAGTATCAAACCTCCCCTTCATTGTGAAATCACCGTCAAACTTTACATTCAAACAAACACAAAGGTCGTTGAAGCTAGGAGGTTCATCAAACCATTCCAATTCTTCTTCCATATCCTCAAACATACCATCTTCTCTCTTAATACTTCCTCCATACAAAACTCTAACATAACAATCCATCTGCAAAAGCATTTCAAGAAACTTCATCAAATCATCGAAATCGTCGTACGTAATATCCATAGTAATATTAATACATATTCTAACTATAACTATACTAACTAATCTAATATTAACATCTATATAAGGCTAACTACAACAACTAATTAGACTAAATCCAATGTATAACTCGACTCAATAATTGTACTAACTAAACTACCTAACTTTACTACATATACTAACTTACTATATTATCTATACTAACTAAACTAACTAACTTTACTAACTATACTAACTATACTTTAATAATTTTACTAACTTTATTAGAGGAGTACCTCGCTGCAGCACGCTAGACCGAGCCAGGAGGCATGGGCGCAGTCCTCGGTGGGCAGCCGCCATGCGTGGCCAGAGGGGGTGGCGCGCCGACGTGCGGGCTCGGCGGCCGCACCGGGCGGCTGGCGGCCGTGCTGTGCTTGGTGGCGGGCTGGTTGGCACGGCGGTCGACGTGCTCGGCGACAGGCTGGCGCGGATGGACGCGGGCGCGGCGGCTAGGCGGCCTTGCTGCATTGCTCGGGCAACGACGGCTGCTCGGCCACTGGCGCACGCGGGCTGCGGCGGGGGTTTTATTCAGCTCTACCACGCCACGGATCAGAGCGCGGCAGTGCCGCGCCAAGATCGATGGCGCGGCAGGCCCTACCCCGTCAGCATTCAGCAATTCTGGTCGCTGCCACGTCAGCCCTCTGTCGCGCCACCATGCATGGCGCAACACAGGCATTTGGCCACGCCAGGGTAATAGGCTGGGCCAAAAGTGTTGGGTTTTTTTAAAAAACCCAACCGTATTAGATTTAAAATTAATTTCTAAAAAATGTTAAAATAAAAAAAATCCCCGCCACCCCATGCCTCCGCCCAACGCGGCCGAGTCCCTACCCTCGCCCGATGCCTGAGCAGCGAGGCCAAGGCCCGAGAGTAGCACCTACCCGACAGCAACCGCCCGAGTCCCGACGCTGTGGCGTTGCCTATGCCTGCGCCCCGACGGTGACCTAGGGTCTCTGATGCAAGCCTCCCACACGGCCCACGCACCCGGCGCCCAGCGTCAACACTAGCGCACACCGACGCATCCATGTCAGGTCTCGATGACCGCCATCGTCTATGACTATGTGTCTCCCAGTCCCAGTCAGATCTTGACGGTAGATTTATGTGAATATCAGGTAGTTTGGGAATCCCCGGACCTAAATCCCAATTATCGGATACCCGAAACATCGGGTAGTGGTTTTTTGGGGCTAACATCGGGTAGTGTCAGGGACTAGTATTAGGGTACCCAAAGAGAAAGAGCTAATGACCATCAATATTGATTCGTCCGCACGATCAAGAGCGCGACTACACCGCTTGCCGGGTCCCTTCTCGTTTGACCACCAAGACCATAGGCCCTGCTTCGTCTGACCCTCGAGGGTTGGCTCCGCCTCGATGGGCACTGCAGCCACGAGCCCCGTCTCGTCCAACCCCCGAGGGTTGACTCGGCCTCAGGCTAACTCCCGAGCGCCGGCTCGGCCTCGCTCGACGTCTAAGGGCGGGCTCTGCCTCGCCCGACGTCTGGGGGCCGGCTCCACTTCGCCCGATGTCCTAGGACCGGCTCTGCCTCGCCCAACGTTTGGGGGCTAACTCCGTCTCGCCCGACGTCTGCGCGCGACTCCTTCGTAACGATGCGCGTAGATAAGGCATGGCACTTAAGTCAACCACAATATCGAGGACCGTACTCTGCACGCCTGCAGGAAAGTACCGTCAGGACATGACAGAAGGGCGCTTTGTGACCTTCTAGGCATGACAGAGCTTAAACAGTGTTGTAGGTGCCGATATTTGTCTTATAGTGTTGTGGGCGCCGCCATTTGCCCTCAGGCATGGATCCTGACGGAAGCTCATGACAACCACTACGGTCCAGGAGGAAACTCGCACCACCTACAATAACGGACGTACGGTTACTGCGCCGTCTGCTCCCTATATGGCTGTGGATCAACACCCTGGTCCGCCGTCTCGTCTGTCGGGGCGGGATGGGACTTGACAACTCACTGACCATGCCAGGACATGGCATCGTCAGCGAACATACGCTCAACACGGCCTGGACATGCGCCCTGCGTGGGGCTATCTCTGCCACCGCCTGCCATGTCCGAGGGCATCCTTGAATGACCTCCTTTGCCTCTGATTTTCTTTCTTTTTTTCTTCCATCTGTAATCCATGCTCTCCCTTAATCTATAAAAGGGAAAGCAGGACACCCCACTAAAGGGATCGATTTTCATCATATCACACATCACGCCACGTAACTGAGCAGCAACCAAGCTCTCAACACCCATTCGACCTTTTCCATCAGAGACTTGGGATCCGTCCCTCTCTCGTTCGTTTGTAACCCCTACTGCGAACTTTTCAGTGTTAATAACACGAGCAGCTACCACGAACTGGGCGTAGAGATATTCTGTACGAACCAGTATAAACCTTGTGTATTTTTAGTATACCATCCGGGCCAGACGCGCATTAACACAAATTTACTCGTTGGTGTTTACTCAAAATACCGATGGATAGCATTTTTCATTATCGGAATATCTTATTACCCGAACTACCTTACCCGAAATATTCAGGTAACCTGAACACCCAGGGCTAGCGATAAACATATTCGGCCTGTTCGCTGGTTGGTTTCTGGGCTGGTTTGGGCTGGCTGGTACTGGTTCGTTGTGAGAGAAAAATACTGTTGGCTGGCTGGTTTGGACTGGCTGAAACCAACAAGCGAACAGGGTGATTAGATCCATGGCAAAATCACTAGGATCGTGTTTGGTTAAGTCATATCCTGATTTCGCTTAATAGTTATCGTTCCGTAGAATCAAACCAACCATCCATCTATTTAGATCCTAATTAATTATATTTTATAAATTATGGATTTTAATAGTCTAGACTATTATGGACCTTACAAATTACTCTCTTCATTGAAAAATAATTGTACTTTGAGAAATCTTTTTTAAATGACTAGTTTTATTAGAAATATTGCCAACATATTTATTATAAAAATAGTATATTATTACACTGTAAATTTAACAATATATACTGTTAATTTAATTTAATATAATTTATTACACTTCACAAATGTTAATGTATTTATATATATTTAATTAAAATGGAATAAAATTGAGACGGGCACGCACACGGCACACCGGACTGCAACTCTACAAGAAGCAAAAGTTTTCTGGGTTCTCTGGTTGACGTCACCCTCTTTGTGTTGGTCCCGCGGTATTAAAATAAATTGATTGACAAAACCAAATTCTCACCGACAAGTGGGCCAACGCCAGCTGTGGTCCGCGGCCGTGGGCGTGACTTTTCCCCTTGAGCAAGAACAACTCCCCTCCTCTTGCCATAAAAACCCGAGGAGATGCTACACATTTTCCGCACACTCCCCAAGCAATTTCCATTTCCACCACCACCACTCTCTTCCTCGCAGCGCGCACCAACCCGCCGCCGTCTACTGCCACTCCGCCTCCTCATGGCCTCCCCTACGGCGGGTGATGCCCCCCTCGCGGCTCCGGCTCCGGCGGCTGACGCGACGGACGCGGCCCTCGCCGCCGCGGCCGCGGTGCCGGATCCAGACGCAGAGTTCGGGTTCCAGCGCCCGGAGCTCGGGAAGGAGAAGCTGGTCGGGACGGTGGGGTTCCACGAGCGCCATGTGTTCCTCTGCTACAAGGGCCCGGACGTGTGGCCGTCCCGCCTCGAGGCCTCTGAGTCTGATCGCCTCCCCCGCCTCCTCGCCGCCGCCATCAAGGCCCGCAAGCCCAATCTGAAGAAGACCGTGAGCATCCATATGGCTCCCTCCTAATTTTTATTCGTCTCAGAAATTAGCTGGTTCGGTACCGCGTTGTGGTTTTTGGTACGCTTTTGGCTGGGTTTTCCGTAGTTGATTTGGGGGAATTGCCAACTGGAAGCTGGTGATTTGGATTTTGGACCCTTTTTTAGAGTAAGTATTCAACTAGCTCCAGGTATCACGTGATCTAGTATGGTTGGTTTGTCTGCAAACGGGCGAGGTTAGTTTGGGTTTTACGATCCTTGTCGACAGAGTGCTTTGGTGGATGTTCTGTTCGGTTGTGATTATGGTTTTCGTCGCTGAATTCGCCACTAGAATCTAGGGATGCTGATATTTAATGCTTTGCGCCCGTTCTAACTACACCTTGTTGTCTGTGGTTGCTTATGAGGCCTTAGTGTGAACTAGTGAAGATTTTGGCTGCTACTTGATCTTTTAGTATTGTCTGTTGGATATCTGAATCTGTGAACTAGTGAAGATTTTGGCTGCTACTTGATCTTTTAGTATAGTCTGTTGGATATCTGAATCTTGGCTTGGGGATTGGACTTGGCATAGGAAACACTTCGTACTATTGGGCTCTGCGACTCTAGCTTTAGTTGCGGTTTGGCATTTATGTTTTGAATTTATAATATGTTCGGTTTTGTTTAACTGGACTGTGCACGGCTGGCCATGAATTGATTGGCTTAATACATCTATTTGTCTGGATCCCATCATCATAATTTGGATTCTGCTTACATTTTGTTTATCCATATTCCATGATTCTATTCTGATGCTGAAGTTTAAGAGGTATGAACTATGTATGGCTCCTCTACCTGTTAGGGTTATGTTGATGTTATTCATGGTTCCATTCCAATCCCATCTGTTGATGTTGTGGACCCTGAAGTCATGAATCGTGTTTTTAGTAGTTTTGGTAGGACATCTGAATCATTATTCGGGGATTTGCGCATGGCTCAGAAATTGTGTATTATTGGGCTCGGTGAGTCTAGCTTATGTTCTGGTTTAGCTTTTATGCTTTAACTGTATATATGTTCTGATTATTTTAATTGGATAGAACCCTAGTGCACCTTTTTTAATTCGAAATGTAGTTGTTTATCTGGATCACTTACTTTTTGCTTGGCACCCATGATGCATTTCCAGTGCTTAAGTATAAGAGGTAGTTAATGAACATTATATGGTTCTTCTGCTCCTTGTTTGGGTCCTTTACATGGTTATTTGCTAATGGTACCATGAGTTGGTGCCAATTTTCGTTAATGATTATTTGAAGCTTGAGTGGTTATTTGCCCTGTTTGGTTTTTTCAAAGTTACTTTAGATTCAACTAGTCTCTGTTTCCCCCCTCAAGTGCCATCTAAGTAATAGCTTACCGTAGTGGGTTTAAGTCCATGCTCATTTTCTTTCGTGGGAATCATTGATATTCCAAATGTTCTTCGCATATACTATTATGTGTGTTCAGCTATGACTTGAATGGGTTTGACATATATTGGTTGAGCTCCAGGGTCGACTTGTTCCTAATCGAATCATTTTAGTCCGAAACATAAAAATCACTGCCTCTATTATTTATGAGTGTTGCCATTCATCATATGATTTACATAATTGATGGTTTGGAAGAAATGCAAAAACATGTCCTGTGTGTCTATAAGATGTTGCCAAATCTATTGTCACTGTTCAGGTCTTTAGGTTTCTGCTCTGTTATCCAAAGTATATGGTAGAACCCAAACTGTTCTAACTGTGGGAGAAATAATTTGTATCACCTCATATAATATAGGCACCAAACTGATTTTGACTATTGCTGTGTCCCAAATAACAAATAAGCAACTAGTGCTTTCGGTATATAGGCTCCTTGAGAGGGTATTACCTAATTGTTTTGATCTATTGTCTTCTGGGAGCATGTTGTTATTGCACAGTTGTAACTTTTGGGGTGATATTTTATAGTATTAAGAATATTGATTTGTCCACTATGTGGCTTGTTTATGTTCTTTTTGAAAAGAAATGCTTTCAAAAAAGGTTGTAAGTTCGGTAGTTTTTGCTAATTCATCCCTGTTTTACATATATACATATATATATCCAATGACTGCTATATACTACCACGTCACAGATCAAATTGACCATCTGTGAAGGAGAAGATGGCACTGAATCATCAAATGGAGATGTGTTGATCTTTCCAGATATGGTCAGATACAAGTAAGCTGCAAGTGTGCTAACTAATAAACATGTGGTATTTAGGCTTCAAAGTCAACTATTTGTTAATTTTCAATCTGCGACATATGTTTGCAGAGGGCTGACCCATTTTGATGTCGACAACTTTGTTGAAGAAGTGCTAGTGAAGGATATTGACTGGCTTCCTGGATCTCCTGAGCCTATGAGTGGTTCCTATGTTTTTGTTTGCTCCCATGGAAGCAGGGACAAAAGGTGTGGTGTTTGTGGACCTGCTTTGATTAAAAGGTTCAAGGAAGAGATAAATGGACTGGGACTTGATGGTCAGGTGTCTGTCAGTGCATGCTCACACGTGGGAGGTCATAAGTATGCAGGAAATGTCATCATTTTCAGTTCTGATGCTAAGGGAGATGTGACTGGTCATTGGTAAGGACTGTTATTAAATTAACATTAACCCTTCACTTTGTCTTGTGCAACTATTGTTTTTTTTTTACTTTTGCATATGCACATTCTGTCCATTTATAATCCAATTAGTGCTCACTACAATTGCAATTGTAGGTATGGTTATGTTGTTCCTGATGATGTGCCTGTTTTGCTGCATAAACATATTGAACAAGGAGAAATTGTGGACCATCTATGGAGGTATCCTCCTTGTTAAACCCTTGTTCTCCTATCTGTATACCATGGGTTGAGAACTTAGAATTGTTTACTCATCATTTACATCTTATCATGTTGTGGAGTCATGAATGACTAGATGTCGGTTCCCAGCCTATTATATTGCTCTTTCTTATCCTGCAAAGTACATGCTTATGTGAACATGTGTAATATATTCTATGATTAATCATACAAAAAAAACCTGCATAATGTTCTAGTTTAATTGCATTACTTAAAGTAGTACTGTTAATACATCCTTTTAGTAATGCTTAATTTTAGCTTCAGGCCTTGTTTAGATCACCTCCAAATTCCAAGTTTTTTCACTCTCTCTCCATCACATCAATTTTTAGCCACTTGCATGGAGCATTAAATGTAGGTAAAAAAAAAAACTAATTACACAGTTTAGTTGGAAATCACGAGATGAATCTTTTGAGCTTAGTTGGTCCACGATTGGACAATATTTACCAAATAAGACGAAAGTGCTACTATTCATCGGTTTGAAATTTTTTGCAATCTAAACATGGCCTCAATGGAGAATTGGAGATCACGATGTTCAAAACTATGTGCATTTCGGTAGTCTAATGTATATTATGGGGCCAAAGTCTTAATTTGAATTTTGTGCATTTGAATTTTGCACTTGTGCATTAAAGTTGTTCAAGACAATGCACTATAAGCATGCGTGAATCTGTGTTCTTGTATAGTGCATTTTCTGTTCAGCCATGCTCATACACAGGAGATTTCCTATATGAACTTCATATTTGAAATCCTTTTTAAATTATCCTCCTTTATTGGTGTGAGTTTATCCAGAATCTCAGTGTTGGATTTGTCTGCGCTATGTCAAATCACTCACTTTGTATGTATTGATCTGCTCATGAGGATAGCTGATCAAGAATGATATTTCATTAATGCTTCGCTGGAATTCTCCAACTGCTTAATGTGGAATGTCGTAGCAAGTCTACTTCCTGGTTGAATTTGATACTCATGTATATGTCTTTGTACTTCTAGTTGCACCAACTTCAGAACTTAAAGAATGACCCTTACATGGCAAGCTGTTCAGTGTTCATATTCACAGTTCTTTGTTGCAATAGAAGAATGGTGTTTCCTGAATCTAATAATGCATGTTCCAAATCCCTTTTGACTTTTTGTACTTGTGTTACAAGGCACTGGGGCCACCAAATTAATGCTTTCTGCCTCCATTGCTAATTTGCTATGTTCAAGCGATCCTACAATATATGTTTGATTGATAGCTGAGTGTTTCTTTGTCCTGGGGTTCTTATGTGTGTGCTATATATGGTGTCTTGCAGGGGGCAGATGGGTTTATCCGAGGAGCAGCAGAAGCAAGCTCTCGAGCTTCGGAGCATGCTAAATGGTGGCAAAGAATCCCTTGAAGAAACCGGAACAGATGGTGCTTCTTGCAACCCTGCAGCAGCTGGTGGATGCTGCCAAGGCAATGGTGGCTTCACCTGCTGCCAAACTGACCTGCCAAAGGAAAAACAGGACAAGAGTATCGCAGCTGAGCAGAACCCCAAGAGCTCTGAGGAGAATGACAAGGAGGGTGGTGCTGGCAGCAAGAAGGGGAATACAAAGACTTGCCCGATGCCCACCTGGTTTGAGACCTGGGAGAGAGCTGACACCTATGCCGCTCTTGCTGCTGTCGCAGCTGCTGCAGCGGTGTTTGTCTCTTTCAGAATCTACAAGAACCTCAACTGAAGAACTTGAGAGATCCTTGAAGAGGTGCCCAAAACAAGTAGGTGAAACAGCGTATTGTGGTAAAACAGTCTGGGATGAGAATAATATTTACCTGTGCATAGTAATGCGAGGCTTAGAACCTTAAAGTAGCGTTTCTGGAGATGGTGATGAAAAGGTGTTGCGGCTACTGTGTTCTCGTGTGTGAACTCCTTGTGAACGTCCACTGCTATCGAAGTTTCGATGCCATAGCTGCAGTTAATCATAAGCAAGGCGATGGCCTGGGCATCAACATTCACTGTGATGATGTTATCTTTTGTTTGGATTTTGGATGTTCCGGAGCATCGAGGTATTAAAACAATGTCAGGTTGATTGGAAAATATGTTAATCTGATGCAGAAGTTATCTCCCTCTTTTTTCTTTTTCTTTTTGAAATTTGAACTTCCTTTATCGACAACCTGTGCGTGCATGTTTCAATGGTGAACCCGGCGAGACGGCAATGGATTTTGCATGAAGCTATGGAGGCTGTAGTTGCTGCTGAAGATCGCGGATACATGTATAGGGCGCCAACGAACGGTAATTGCGGCTGACGATCGCAGATACATCTCTGAAGATCTCTGATGCATAGTCTGATGGTCATCTTAAATGATGCTATCTGGTCGGAGCTTTCTGTTAACCTTTTGCTGTCATTCAGCGGTTGCTGTGTGATCACCAAATTCAAAACTAGTAGAGCAAGCATGTGACCTGTGAGATCGTAGAGCGAGCATGTGACTGTAAAGTTTACCAGTGACATGGACATGGCATTAGAAAGAATAGGCATAAACCGTACCGAAGAGTGAAGAAATCGGTCATAATAACTACTTTTCCCTTTCCAAACCGTAAGTCAATTTCTTCGCCCCACGTCATTTTTTTTTCTGATTTTAACCAGGTTTATAGAAAAAAAAATATACAAAAATATCTTTAACCAGGTTTATTAGGCACACTATGAGATATATTTTGATAGTACATTTATTTTATATTGATAAAATGTGACCAACCTAAGAAAAATCATGCTCTTTTTCATTAACAAGAAATTAGGCATCCAAATTTAAGTTGAAGACTAAAACCAAGATGGTTAGGTGCATTACCACATCCTCTACCTAACCACTTGAGCTAGACTCACTTCCTTTAGTTAATGTTTTGGGCAGATCCATTGCCGGAGGCTCCCACATGAGTGGGGTCTGGGGAAGGGATAAACCCACATGAGTGCCGGAGACTTCCTTTAGTTAATGTTTTGGATTGGATGTTAATTATTATTTTTTTACAAAATTGGTTAAAGTTTGACAAGTTGACTTGGAACAAAACTAAATCGACTTCCAATTTGAAACGGACGGAAAAAAAATATGAAAATGACAATGTCTTGTAAAGGCGTTGCAGGACATCAGTACAATCAGGACTTGCTGAATTATAGATGTGAACTTTAAGAAAGTGTAAAGTACCAAAAAAAAAAGAAAAAAGAAAAACAGGTTGAAGAGACAAATCTACAGCACCAACCATCTGCTAAAAACATAACATCAGAAAATCCTACATTCAGTGGCAGAAACAAATATAGTAAAGTAAAACCCACATGTTTGCTAGAAGAAATCAAACTCCAAGTAGCCGTCAGCACCTTTCTGGGGTGCACCAACGGAAGCATCAGCAGCTCCCGATGGCGATGAAGGATGCTTTGATGGCCTCTCAATCTCGACAGGTTTTGGTACCTCTGGTGGGCTTGCACATCTTATAAGTGCCCAATTCACGCCCTCAAAGAAGGGATGCTGCTTGATCTCCGTGGCTCCACGCTTGTAAGCCAACCGTTGCTGGGGCTCCTTCACAAGTAGACTCCTGATCAAATCTCTTGCTGAGAAGCTCACAACCGGGTACTCTGGGAAGCGCAACTGCTGGCCAATGACATTGAACAGTGTAGCCCGGTTGCTGGATCCCTTGAAAGGTGTCTTCCCGAACAGCAGCTCGTACAAGAATATCCCAAAGGTCCACCAGTCGACAGCACTACCATGGCCCTCACCTTTGATAATCTCAGGGGCCAGGTACTCGTGTGTCCCAACAAATGACATTGACCGTGCATCACTGGGCTCTGCTATGAGCTCAGGCCAAGGGTTGATCGGGGTGGCAGCTTCAGGTTTTGGTTTTCGATCTTTCTTAGACTTCGAGAACAAGCGTGGGCCAAAGCAGGTGGTTGGGGCTGCACATGATGGTTGAATAATGCAGGACGGCTCAACACAGTAGCCTTGGCTGTTCTTCCTGAGTGCTTCTGCATCAGGGTTTGAGGATTTAATCAGTGTTGGACTGACTGCACAGCGAAGGGAGAGGTCGAAGTCTGAGAGCATGATGTGCCCATCCTCCCGAACAAGGACATTTTCAGGCTTGAGATCACGGTATATGATACCGAGCATGTGCAAGTATTCTAGTGCTAGGAGGACTTCTGCTATGTAGAATCTGCAACATGAGAAGATTTCATTAGCGAAGCACCTCAGAAGGTGGAAAACAAGGCAGCAAGCTATAGATTTTTTTCAGTCATGATGATTTCAAACTAATGAACTCGAAAACCTTAACTCTATTAGGTAGTTAGGCAGTGAAATGCAATATATGCAGATGGTAATAAAATGCAGACAAGACATACTTGACAGCTTGCTCCGGAAAATGTTTGCCAGGCTGCCTCTGTCGAAGAGTGTGAAGGTCTCCCCCTGGGCAGAACTCCATAACTAGGCAGGAGAACTTATCGGTCTCAAAGTGAGTGTAGAGTGTAGGAAGGAAGGGATGATCCAGGCATTGCAAAATCTCCTTCTCTGTTTGAGCTCGAAGCAACTTTTTACGGCTTGCTAGTGACGCCTTATCCATAACCTTCATCGCGAAATAGCTCTTAGTCCCACTCAATTCAGAGAGATACACACTGCCAATATCGCCACAGCCTAACCTCTTCAACAGCCTGAAATGACTCAACCCAAGGATCCCATCTCTAGTTCTGATCATCTGAATTGCCTCCCATCGCGAATCATTCGCCTTGTGAGGCTTTGTGCTGCTACTCATGCTACTACATGAGCTCTCATCACTGATATCACTGCTTGTGCTAGGCCTGCATCTTCCACTATTGCCCCTGTCACCAATCTCGGATGGATCAGTGAACTTAGCACTTGCGCTAACCTTTGCTTGACTAGTCCCTTCACATGTCTGAAATGAAGTGGAACTTCCATTCATGCTCCCATGCTCCGCTACCACTTTCTTGCTTGATTCTATGGGAAACTTGATCGACGCAACATCAACAGGTTCCTTGAGGTGATCTGGTTTCTGCTCCTTCGGCTCAGGTTTATGACTCGATTTGCTCACGTTAGTTGTTCCTGGTAACACTGTTAGTGCTGAAGCACAGGAATTGTTTGTCTGGGGAATCTCCAAAGGGGAAGCACTTTTAGAGCACTGCTTCGGGCCTGGGATGCTTGGCATTTCTGGGAGAATTTGGGGCATTGCCTTCGAAGCCATAGTTGAAACACTTGTCTGTTTTTCAGACAATATGACCAGAGACTGCAACAAGCTCGATCTGGTCAGTCAGGAAGCAACCTTAGCATTGCGATGGACTATTCCATTGACAATCTGCAAATGGGGGCAAAACTTCGATCAAATCAATGAACTAGGGTCGCCCAGTGACTGAACTCACAACAAATATTTACTCCCCAAAAAGAACAGAGGAAATGAGGTGGCCCAAGAAAATAGAACGCATCATCTGACTGTGACATACTTCTTTTCTTACCGCAGGCTGCGACATACTATTGAAGTAAGCAATAAACCAAGATTTATCAAAAGAAATAATAAACCAAGAAAATGACGGCCACATTCAGCATTCGCCTCCCGCCATGGGATGATGGGCGCTCATCATTGGGTGCTCAATGTGCGCCAGCCGCACTTGGGATTCATCATCTGTCAAGCTAGGAAAGGTCTTGTTCCAACCATAAACTATGTCCAGCACCCACTAACCTCAATCATGCAACGCTACAGATCTAGCATACTCTTTAGCAATAAACAAATGTTTGATCAGCAGAGTGGTCGCCAAAGGAACATCATTGCTGCTCGCAAAAGAAAGTCGTCCGCCCCAGAATGAAAGCCTTTTCTTGCACAAAAAAAAAAGAAAAAAAAACATACTACTGCCTAGCAGTTAAAGGCGCGCCGCGTGCACAAAGCTCGCGAGTTGAAATCGGAGCACATTTCAGCGAAACCAAAATGCTATTTTTTTTTTCAATTTCTTCTTTTGGTGTTGGCTGCAGAAAGCTGAGGAAAGCAGGAATCAACAGCCACGAAAAGAAGGGGCGAACTTTTCTCATCTTTCTGCGAAATGCACAACAGCAGAGATGAGCAAAAACAATCCTGGAACCCAGGCGAGACAGATCTATAGGACCAAAGCACAATATAACGAAAGGCGACCGAATCAGGAACCAGGGAAAAACAAAACTGGAGGGGAGATGTGCCGCAGCAGAAATCTCACCAGAACCAGATTGCGCTGCGCAGAGCTTGAAAGCCCTGAAGAGCCGAATCTCTGCGCTCCCAAGCGAGAGGACGCCGCGAGGATGGGAGGAGACCGAAGCCTGCGCTTCTGTCCAGCTCTCCCTAGGTCTGGCGCGTGCAGCACATGTCTTGTGGAGCGAGCAATGGCGGAGGGGAAGGAGGAAGAAGAGGGCAGGAAACGGGAGGTGTCAAGTATTAATGGCCTGCCTTTCTGCTCCCCTGCCCGTCAATTCGCTTTCTTTTTCTATCGTTTTTGGTAATTCATTTCGCAGGTGCAATGATCCTGTCCCATAGTTTTTGGGGTCCCTGACTCCCTGGAGCTGGAGGCGACGCCCAGTCTCTCGAAAACGACATGCCCGCCTCAACCTTCTTCCGATGATCCCTCTCAGTTTGTTAGGAGGGTAAACGCAAGTACAGTCACAGTAACGTTAACGTGCCAAGATCAACGGAAACGGAAATTCTGTCAAAAATCAGCATCAAGAAAAACACGGCGTTGGATCGTGAAACAGATTTCAGAAATCCGCTGGCTCTGGCTCTCGGGCGATCATCGTACAACCATCGATTATAAACTGAAATAATATTTTTTCTCATACTAAATTAACCAACAATAAATAATCTGTGATTTTTTTTAAGATGAGACGAACAGACTCGTAATGGTGCGGATCTATGCTGCCCTACGCGGCAACAGTGCAAAATCTTTTTGAACCCTGTACCCAAACGTACTGCAGCAACCTGCTTCCAACGTTGCAACTTTGCCATAACTTGCAATAGCATCTCTTAAACCGTCACAGTAAAGAAATCACATCGGCAATCAATTGGACGTGACAGAACAGCCGTCTCTCGAGTCACGTCATTAAAATTGGCGAGCCTCAAATGCTTGTTTGGATTGCCTCAAAATTCTAAGTTTTTTCACTCTCTCTATCATATTAATTTTTGGACACATGTATGGAGCATTAAATGTAGATAAAAAAAATAACTAATTACACAGTTTAGACACATGTATGGAGCATTAAATGTAGATAAAAAAATAACGAATCTTTTGAGCCTAGTTAGTCCATAATCAGATAAAGTTTGTCAAATACAAACAAAACGTGCTACAATATCCAGATTATAAAAATTTACAATATAAACAAGGCCGAGTCAACTTTTCCTTGCTTTCCGAGAAGGAATCGGTGAAAACGAAAACTACCTCGGCCGGTTACTCGGTAGATACGGTAGCGGGTTTGGAAGCTGCGGAACGGTCGAATTATAAGAGCATCTCCCAACGGTCCTCCTAGAATCGTCCTTTAAATCATCATCGTATAAAGAAATAAAAATTGCCCTATATATAATTTTTCACGCTTCAACTTCTCTGCACCCCGTTCCTAAATGTCTATCGTTTTCGCTTTCTGAGAAACATCTTTGACTAAATATATATTAAAAAATATTAATATTTATAATACATAATTAGTATCATTGATAGATATTTGAATCTAGTTTTTTAATAAATTTATTTGGAGATAGAAATGTTGCACGCATTTTCTACAAATGGAGTCAAAATTATCGGCACGTAAATTGTGACGACACACATTTAGGGACAGAGAGAGTAAATCTTAAGCGCACTCTTAAAAAGCCAGCTTCACTTTTAGAGTGTTTTTCTGGACTAATACAAAAACAAGAATCAGTTCTGGGTAATTCTCTTAGAAACGTCTCGCTCTTTGGTTGGCAGCGATTCTAGTGGTTCTAAACGTATCTCGCTGCGAAACGCAACCTAAATATTGCCAAATTTTGGAGCAAGGTATTTGATCACAAGGGCCATGTTCCATCGATAGAGCTAACAATTATCTCTTTGGATCCAAATAGATCATATGCTAATAGTTTTGCTAATTGGCAGCTGAATATCTACCTAACAACTATTTGACCGGTTAGGCCAAACTAGCTCACATTTTTGGATTAAAAAACTAGCTCATATGAACTACTCTCTCCATTTCAAACTACGAGACGTTTGTGTTTTCTAGATACATAGTTCAGCTATGCGCTCATATGAACTACTCTCTCCATTTCAAACTACGGTAAGGCTATTCTGCAGCTGGCCACAGAATAACTTATTCTATAGCCACCTTGTTTTACGATAATGATAATACACATTTACGATACATGGGTTACTATAATTCAAGATGATACTTACCATAATGTTATAGTAAATCACTTATGAGAGAGTTACCAAATCTCGTAAATTAGTATAGTAATTATCGTAACTCAAAGTGGCCACAGAATAACTTATTCTGCGGCCAGCTACAGAATATATATATATATATATATATATATATATATATATATATATATATATATATATATATATATATATAGTAAAAATATATATTTAGAAAAGCTAAAATACTTTATTATTATAATTTAAAATAGAGAGTATTAGCTAGCTACTGTACGTATTAGCAACTAATCGATCAAACAGAGCCTAGCCCGGTAAATAATCTGTGTTCTCTCACATTTTCTTACACACCACTAAAGTGATGAAGACAAAATGCGACGGGCAACGATGTGTAGTCCTGTAAATCAATGTACTGCCGCAAAATTCATGATATATACGGTCGCTAATACTTTTTTTTCCCTGAAAAGTGGTGTCTTCATTAGGAGTAGTATTAATACTGCGCGTAGTACGGCGCTTTCGGATCGTGTAGTGTAGGACAATGAGGCAGCTCAAATACGATCAAACCTTTATACCCATCCTAACATTTCAGAACGTACGTAGCGGTACGGCTAGCAGCGGTTAAAGAGTACAGCAGCGGCAGCTGCGCAGAATTTCGAAACTAACCATAAGCTGTGCACGGTTCTACTTCTTCCCAGAGCGGCAGAGCGGCTACTGGATTTCGGCGTACACGACGAAACCGGACGGGTTCTAGGCTTTAGAGGCTCGTAGTCGTAGCTGGGGTGGTCGAGGTCCATCACCCGTTGGGCGTGGACCTCCGGGGCAGATCCCAATGCAATGCGTGGCTGGCCGCGGCCGGTTCGGCGTCGGTGTCTGTGATGCGGAGCAATCGCCGTCCTCCAGCTACGGCGTGGAGTACGTGGAGAGGTCACCAGTTATGGGACGCCACCACGCCATGCGGAGCAATCTGCCTCGCTGTCCTCACTCTCCAAGCACAGGCCGAATGCACGGCACCAGCAGCCCGCATTGGATCAGAGCCTCGCAGTCGCAGGTAGCTAAATTAGGCTTATTTGGCTGTACTCCAACTAAGAGTCTGGAGTGTAGCCAAACAAGTTTAATTTTTAGACAGGTCTGCTCGCAAAAAATAAAAAAAGTTTTTACACAGGTCACGCCGTCTCGGAGTCTAAGAAGCACCACAGATGGTGACCGTGGTAACAACTCATTACTCAATAACAATCCTATTTTATAACCAGCTTGCTCACAAAGATTGGAGAGTGATAAAAGGTCAAATATGACCATCACTAAACACAGCGATGCATATATGTCTCCACGTTGATCGAATTAAAATGTGCATACATATGCTGCTATTTAGGCCCTGTTTGGAGACTATTTTAGCTCTTGAAATCCTAAACAGAAGATCTAAAGCGGTGTCTAAAGTTTAGATCATTTTACATAATTTTAGACCACACTAGTGAGTTAAAGTGGTGCAGGCTATTACTAATCGACAATAGCAGGGGTATTTTGATCTATGCAATCTGGCTTGGCAACTCAAACATACTATATTTTGGGACAAAGTTGAAAATTTTAAATACACACCGTAGCTATATTCTAGACAGAGGGAAGGGAGTAGTAATGTAGTATAGACAATTATGCAATCTGGCTGGCAGTAGGAAATTGGAAGTAGGAATGCGTCCAAGATGTGAAGGCGAGATTATCGGCGGCGCATCGCCTTGGAATCCTAGGCAAGCGACTGCCAATTAGCATACACAACTGTGCTAGCTTACTAGATTAGCATAGGCAACATTGTGCTAGTAGCTTGCTAGATGCAGCCGGCCGGGTGCCTGTCCCTTGAAACAAATTACAGATCAACGGATGCTCACACACACACGCGCGCGGCTGACGCTTCTGCTGATGGCATCTCTCAGAATCCATGGCGTTCGTGCGTGCATCGATCCATGATGATTTCAACGCTCCAAACTTGCACTGCAACAACTACTCCCCTCCGGCGCTGTCCATTGAATAAGCTTTGCCATGCCGAGAGGGAGCATGTGCAGGGCACATGCTGCGTCGCTAGCTCATCGATCAGGAAGCATCCACGGAGCAACAAAGATCTGTCGCTGCTGCTGCCTCCATGTCAGTCAGGGCCAAATCTCATGTGCGCATTGGTTCGCATTCGCAGCAGCAGCACTGCACAGAGACAGAGGGAGAGAAAGAGAAGCTCGAGGTCCACGATTGCGTGTTTGTGAATTCCTCCAGAGAAGCTTCCAACTGCGAGCGACGACATCGCGTCCACGTAGCGGGGAGGCAGGAGGATGGATCGGTCACGCAGGGCCGTGGGCCTGCGTGCCCATCCAGTCCAGTCTACACTTTCTTTCGCCGTCCTCGTCGGGATGCAGTACAGACGCGTCCCCCTCTCTCGATGGAGCCCATTCGAAATGGGACATCAACGACGCATCCGCAATGATGAGAGCATAAACTATGACATGTACGGAGTAGGAGTAGTTGTAAATCATGTCGCCGTGTCAAAACTCCTCCGATCCAGCAGGCCGATCGTGGATGCCCGGGCGGAGGACAATTATCGCGCCAACCATTCTAAAACCAGCACAAAGTAAGCAACTGTGCACAAAGTACAGCATGAGCAAGCTCTGTTCGGCTGCCATTAAACTGGCTTATCTGCGAAACCTGCTCTTGACATGATAAAGAATCCAAGCGAAACATGCTTGCCTCCTTCTAGACCTAGCCTAGCTAGCTATGTCAAGAATATGATGGAGCTTTGAGGATGATTTGGGTTTCTGTCTTCTCAAATGACTTATGCCTGAGGGGGTGACAGGGGCTGGTATATACATGTCGAAGCGTCAATCCTGAGCCATCGGATCAAACCGACTTGAATAAACGGCGTAGATGCAATCCTTAAGACGGTGAAGAACCGACGTAGCTAGACGGAGGCTGACTGGTGGCCCCAGGGGCCAGCCGGTCTGCAGGTGGGAAGTGGCCTCTCGTCCTTCGCTTTCGGTGTGGTGTTCTCTGGTATCCTCTGGAATCTTCTAGAGTTGTTTATCACGCGGATAATCGTGATTAAGTCTGACATCTAGGTTCACCTTAACGGTTTTCTGGATAAAGCCTGTAGAAAATACAGATTTACCAAAACTCGTGGAATTTGTTAGTTTAAACCCCTAAACCTTTGTTGGTGATTATTTTTATGCCCTTATATAAGTTATATTGATGGTTTATAATGTTTGTTAACTACCGTCAACAAACTCTTCCGAGCTTAACCTTTGCTAGTCCCTTAGCAAAGCTAAACTCCGTAAATGGATCAGGAGTTGCTTCAATGCTTTCACTCCTCAAAAGTTCACGTGCGTTTAAACAAAAATTCTTCTCCAGATTAGAATGAACCGATCTGACTTTCAAACTTACCAATATTATCTTCAACCATGGGGCTTTTTAGCCTTTATTTGGATCTTGAGTAATTGAAAGACAGAACGATCAAGTCAAGCACTATGTCTCAAGTTCTTTGTTTAATTATTATTCCAAAGTTTTTATGGGTTTTCAAAATAAAACTCAGAGCTTACATTGTATGACACTCTTAAGTCTCTTAATATATGTGATATTTATGAATCATCACCAAGGCAATAGTGATGTTATGCCTTTCTCTTTCTATAACTAAGGCTTATGTGGAGCTCATAGGAGTGGAAATAACATGAAAGAGCATACTTGCAATACATATTTTATAAAGTCAAACCTCGGATCCAAAGAGAGTTGAGTTATACAATCAAATCAAGATGTGCATGTGTGTGGATGTATGGTGGATATATTTGGTTGCTATCCTAATTCTACTATGCTCCTTAAAAACATCTCTCTTTTGAAATTGAGGAACAACTTTGCAAGAAAATATGGGCTATCTCTTTTTTTAGGCGGGCATCTGAGTACCCATTGTTTTAGATATCTCGAACACTTGTCTATTTTTTCAACTCTTTTTTTTGGATAACTTTTGCATAGCCCAATGCTTCTTTTTCTGCAATAAAACTTTTGAGAGATAGTAAAAAGATCTTTGGAGCATTTATTTGGTGATATCCTATCGAGCATTTTTTGGTGTTCACTCCCAGTTGAAAGGTCCTTATGTGGTTTTGGTAATTGAGTGACAACCTAGGTGGACTAATTGTGTTTATGTGAGATACATAGGTGATTAGTCCACAGGTATATATGTGTGAGTAACATATGCCATGAAGGTAAAAATAGCTTAGAGATGTTGCAAAGCTCACACATGTGATGATAAAGGAGCTCATTGCACATGAGACATGACATTGAGTCATGTGATCAAGGTGGAGAAGATCAAGACAAGACTTGGCTTGATGGACCGGTTGCAAGCGTGAAGGGCAAGTCGGAGGCTTTGGAGCGATGGACCACGTGGCGGTGAAGCTTGAGCAAGACTTGGCGCCGATGGACGAAGGCAATGATGAAAAACAAGTGATGTCAAGATCGATGAATCAATATGATCACGTGATGATATGAAGTGGATCATATCATTGTTGATCATGTTGGTGCATGTGTTGCATCAACATTGGAGGAGATGAAATGGAATGCGTAAGGCAAAGGTATAACCTAGGGCATCTCATTTCACCGGTCATAGGTGTGTAGAGAAGTTGATGACCGGGTTTAGGATAGATGGCCGTACTATCAAGAGGGGCAAACTTGTTTGCATATAGGTCATCTAGTGCCACTCGAGTGATCTAACTTTGCATCGTCTCTAGGATCGAGTGGCGTGGCAAGTTGAGTGGCTAATCCTTTGGGAAATGATTGTGAAAATGCTAACACACATACACATGGTGGTGTACACTTGGTGGTTGGCACATTTGAGCAAGGGTGAAGAAGTTAGAGGTGAAAAGGAGTTAGTCGCGCTGGTCACAGAGTGACCGGACGCGTCCGATATGGTGACCGGACGCGTCCGGTATTAACGATGAACTCAGCGACCGGACGTGTCTGGTGTGAATCAGCAAAATCGGTGTTCGGTGAGACAGTTGATTGGACGCTGGCCGCGTCCGGTCTGGAGTGACCGGACGTGTCCGGTCGTCCGTGGGTGCTTACTGTACTTGACCGGACGCTGAGGCTCAGCGTCCGGTCAGTTTCTAACTGACGTGTCTGATCGGCCCTGGAGGCTTACTGGACTCGACCGGACGCAGCGGCTCTGCGTCTGGTCATTTCAAACAGTGCGTCCAGTCGGACATATCAGAGAGCCGTTGGAGGCAACGGTGGGACACGTGGCGGTCAGGTAGCTACCGGACGCGTCCGGTATGGCGACCGGACATGTCCGATATTCACGACCGGTGCGTTTGGTACTGCGTCCGGTCAGTATGACCGGAGGGTCCGGTCACCACGACTTTTGCCCTATGAAGGGGTAACGGCTCTATTTGTTCGTGGGGTTATAAATAGAAGCCATGGTCGGCCTTGGGCCAGCAGCTGAGCACACTAGCGCCTTGGTGGCTTGTGTAGTAGTGCTTGGGAGTCCTCCATCTCACATATGCTTGATAGTGATCATTCGATTGTGTGAGAGGGTGATTCTAGTGCGATTGCATCGTGAGGTTGCATCGAGTGGTACTAGGTGATCGAGTTGCAAGCCGGTGGTGCTTGTTACTCTTGGAGGTTGCCACCTCCTAGACGGCTTGGTGGTGGTCTCCGTTGAAGCCCGCAAGAAGCTTGTGCGGTGCTCCGAAGAAGAGCTTTGTGAGGGGTATTGTGCTCGCCCCGCGGGAGCCACGAAGAGCAACTCTAGTTGAGCGTGTCATTGAGCTACCCTCACTTTCGGGGTAGGTTCTTGCGGTGCCCGACGTGCGGGCTTGGTGGGTGATGCCAATTAGCCACCAAACCTCCAAGTGAGCGGTCGACACAATGGGGACGTAGCGTGTTGGTAAACACGTGAACCTAGGAAGAAAAATCATCGTGTCAACCTTGTTCTTCCTGTTGGTTTATATCCTTGTTACATAAGCTTGTAATTACTTTCATATACATTGTGCTTGTGTAGTTACTCTTATAACTAGTTAGCTTGTATAGCTTACTAGTTACCTTTTTGCTTGTGTAGCATAGAAGTAGCTCCCTTACGTGGCTAATTAGGTTTATGTAACCTTGTTAGTCACTTTACTTAGTTTGTGTAGCTAAGTATTTGCGCTCTCTAATTTGGCATTGGTTGCCTTGTTATTGAGCATTGCTAGTGAGCTTAGTTGGCTTTGTGCTTTTGCTTACTAGCATGTGTAGGAGCTCCCTTGTTGCTTAAAGTACTAGTGGCATAGGTTTGTGTGACCTTGCTCCTAGAATTGGTTAGGTGAGCTCTAGCTAGCCCGGCACCTTTGTTGCTTAATTAGTATCTTTGGAAGGTGCTAGAGAACATAGATAGAGGGGTATAGTCTTGGCTAGACCGATAGTTCAAATTCTGCACTTGTTTCGATTAGCCGACGCGATTAATTTTAGAAAGGACTATTCACCTCCCCTCTAGTCCGCCATCTCGACCCTACAAGTGGTATCGGAGCTAGGTCTCTCATCTATGGTCTTCATCGACCTGAGAGGATGGCGTCTAATGGGCTAGATGTTTGTGAGACACATATTTTTTATGGCACAAACTTTACACTTTGGAAAAATCACATGCTTGATCATTTTCATGCAAAGAGACCTAAATTTTGGTGGGTTGTCACAAGTGGTCTCACCCGTGTCTTGGACCATAGAAATCTCACCAAAGCTCAAAGAGTTCTCTATGAATTTGATGCATATACTTGTTGTTTTCTAATGGATGCTTTAAGCTTTGATTTGATGAAACAAGTAAACATTAAGGGAACCGCTCGTGAGATATGATAGTCCATCAAGGAAACCTTCGGTGATTCCTCCACATGGGATGATGGCAAATTCAAGAAGGATGAGCCCAAGAAGGAGGTGCATGAGTGTGTTGAGCATAACCACAATTTGGTGATTGTGGAAGATTGCTCCACCTCATGGTCAAGTGATGATGATGATGATCGATCTACTACAAGTTTACTTGACAAGGTTGATGATGATGCCACAAGTGTTGCAAGTGATGATGCTACCCCATGCAAACTTGATGGTGATGATGGTTCATGCTCAAGCCATGATGAAGATGCTACTACAAGCTCTCCAACTACATCACCACATTGCTTTATGTCACAAGGTGACACCAAGGTAACAAATGATAATGTGATTGATCATGTTGATTCATATGATGAGCTTGTTAGTAGACTTGCTAGCATGACCATATCTTTAAAAAATGAGAAAGCTAAAACATTAAAATTAGAAAATAAAAACTCATTTCTAAAGAACTCTTGTGAAGAACATAAGAAATTACTTGATGCTTATAAATCTTCACATGATGAGCTAAAATTGAATCATGAGACACTACTTGCATCTCATGATGAATTATTAGAACAACATGCTTCTCTCATTAAAGTGCTTACAAAGAAACTTAAAAATAATGAGAGCTCATCACATAGATCAAATGATAAATTGCAAAATATTGCTGACCCTTGTGATGTAGGCAAGAAGCATGTATCCACCTCTTGTGATGATTTATTAGATATGCCATGCTCTTTATAATTAGATGCTTGTTCTACTTCTATGTCTTGTGAGACTAACCTTTTGAAGGAGAACAATGAGCTCAAAAATGAAGTGAAGAAATTGAGCAATAAGCTAAAGAGGTGCTACAACTTAAAAGTTATCTTTGAGCACATATTGAAGACTCAAAGAAACTATGGTGACAAATGTGGCCTTGGCTTCAAGAACAAGACGACAAAGAGCGAAAGAAAGAGAGAAAGAAAGATGAAGAAGCTACAACAAAGAAAACTTTCTCATACCATGTGCTACCGGTGTCATGAAGCGGGACACCTTGCAAATGGTTGCCCTAACATTGAGAAGCTCAAGAAGATAAAAGAAAAAGAGAGGCTCAAGCATGTCAAGTGCTTCAAGTGCCGCACTTGGGGTCATCTTACCTCAATGTGCCCAACCAAATAATTGGTGAAGCAACAAGTGAAGCCTCAACCAAAGCCACAAGTTGAGCAAGAGAAGACACCCCAAGTTCAAATCAAGATCAACCATAAAGATGGTGGTGATTTGATGATAAAGATGAAGAAAACAAGAAGGGGTGGAAAGACAAGGCATCCAATGCAAACTCAAGATGCCAAGATGATGAGCAAGAATGAAGATGAGAAGAAAGATTATACTCACATCAAGTGCTTCAAGTGTGGAAGTGTGGGACACTTTGCCTCTAAGTGTCCTACCAAGCTTGAGAAGAAGGTTCAAGCAATCCATGAGAGGCAAGGCAATGAGAAGCACCACATGAGCAAATAAGAGAAGGCTCAAGCAAAGAGAAAGTGCTACTCATACCAGGAAATGGGACACATGGCACATTCATGTCCCCTAAGTGACATTTCTAAGCCTATTTCAATTGTTGATAATAACATGCTTAGAAAGGATGGTAATGGTACATCTATGGTGGCTATTGCAAAATATCCCGCTATTCATACTAAGGCTATGCCTAAGTATATTGCTCCTAACTTGAGAGGACCCAAACTTGTTTGGGTACCATCAAAAAGTGGATGATTGATTGTAGGTATCATCGGCATTGGAGGCTTGATTCAATTGATTTCATATTGATCATCATATGTTGAATCGAGTTATGAAGCTTAGTGCGCATCCAAACCCAATGCCAAGTGAAATTTGAGTGAAGTCTAAGTGCTATCAACATACAAGTGCTATAATTCAAGTTGTTGGTGATTCATTGGATATATTTGATGACATGCAAATAATTGAGTTGAAGCTTGCTAGTTGGATGATCATGAGCTAACCAAGGTATATCTTTTGTTGATCATTTTATTTGGGTGCATATGAGTTGAAGCTTGCTAGTTTAATGACATTGCATATTTATCTAATTCAATCAACTTATGGTACACCAATCCAATTAGAGCATGTACACCAATCCAATTGGCATGCTGTACATCCAATTTAGAGCATGTACATCCAATTAGAGCATGTACACCAATCCAATTGGCATAAAAATTGGTATACATGCTCTAGACTTATGGTATAAGATGCTGCACAATTTTCATAAGAAATGCTTCGATTTTGGAGTGGATCTTGTCAGCTATAGTGCAGCAGTTTTTAGCATGTAGTAGTAGTGGAATAATTGAAATCTGATAGTAATCTAGAAGTCAAATGAAGCTCAAATTTTTACAGCTGCTAGATAACTTAGTAATGCACATCTCCACCAAATTTCATGGTATTTGGATTTGTACTTTGGGAAATATGCTTATTTCTTTAAAGGGTACAAAATCTATTAGAAAAGTGACAAATGTTGGATTGATCTAGAGTCACTTTCATTGAAAGGTCCTCAAATTGGAAAAATGTTTATAAGTAATTGAGGCATATAAGTTTATTTTTGAGATGATCTAAAAGCATGACAAGCAAAGAGTACAAGGGCATTTGATTGTGGAGTGTACTTTGCATATATTTGGTACTCAAATTGAAAGATCAAGATCAAACTCAAGATGAAGTTGAAGTTTAAGTTCTAGTGACTATTGAAAATTATTTGGTAGAAAGAAAAGAACTTAAAGAAGGAATCAAGGTTACTCACCAAGTTAAGTCCATCACTTGGATCAATCAATCAAGTCATTTCAAGTGAGTATCAAGAATGATTCTTAGAGAGAGGTCACTTCTCTCTAGTGTAGGGGCTTGCCGCCTATGTGTAGGTGAACCAAGTGTGATACTTGAAAGGCTAACATGGAAGTGGTGATCCGAGTAACATTTGAGATGCTTAGTTGAAGCAATCAAAAGGATTGATCAAGAAAATCAAGCAACACCCAAAAGAGAGCTAGTCATGATATTTCAAGTGGTATTCTCAAATTGATACTCTCATGCAAGCAAAGACCAAAAGTTAAAGCAAGCCAACCACAACAAGAAAGTGCACTTGATCATAAGTGGTATTCATTTCATATGGGTGAAGAATGAAATTCAACATGGTATCTATTAGTCATCACCAAGCTTATAATTAGACTTCATATTGCTATTGGAGTAATAAATTGGAATCTATGTGACTATCCTCTACTCCAACATAGCAAATGCATCATTGTAATGTGCATGATCATTTCATCCCTTACTAGTATGCGGTTAGTGCATATAGTACATGCTTCATAGTATCATGCATAACAAATGAAATGCTTAAATTCATAGCCTACCACTATTGTTTGAATGATTACTTGATCTAGTGGTTATTACATGAATTTGTTCATGAGCTAGTGAACCCAAGTATTTGACTCAATTTGGATTGCTAACAAGTGACAAGTATAACATTGACAAGATAATCCTTGCAAGAGGTGTGAAGAAGCTTGTCATTGGTTCAAATCGGACTTAGAAGCTTAGGCAAATCAATTTAGTTCAAGTCAATCATAGAAGCTCATGATAGTGATAAGAGTACAAGCACAAGACAACAATGTAAATGGATATCTAGTTTGTTTGTTTCAAATGGTATCTAGACTCAAGTATTTTATCAAGAATCTACAAATGATGTCTAGATCAACTCACAAGTGATATCCTACAAGTGGATGTATAGATCAACTCACAAGTGATATCGTATAAGTGGTGCTCATGAAGATAGCAAATGTTCAAGAAATGCTTTTTTATTGAAAAATCCAACAAGTGGTTCCATACTAGAAGATTCTTTCGAGTGATATCACATCTACACATAATATCAATCATGCAAGAGAATGGTTCCACAAGTGATCCTCAACTTTAAGTGATCATCAAATAAAGAATGCATTACTCACCTATAAGAGCTCAAGTGCATTAAATGGATGACCCATGCCATCACATAGGGGGAGGTGTCACACAAATTGGTATCAAGATCAAAGATCCTATGTGTGGTATCTCAAGAAGCCTTACACAAGATATAAGTGGTATGAGTTACAAGTGGTATGAGTTACAAGTGGTGTCATTCCAACAATCAAGTGATGTCCATAAAAATGCAAGATTCTAGCCTCAACCATCTACCCCAAACGTATACCTATGCATCAATGAGAAGCTCACCTTTTATGGGAATTGATGACAAAGGGGGAGAGATTGTACAAAGATATGAAAACTTTGAGACTGAGATTGTACAAGGGGGAGAGATAAGATATAAAATCTCAAAAAAGTAGAGGTTGGATATGGACATGGACAAAGAGGGAGCAATATTGAAGAAAAGAGATGGATTAAAATTCTTAGACAAGAGAAGCACATAAGTAGGGGGAGCAAGCTCATGAACTTTGATTGATTGCATTTGATATATGCATATTCATGTGCTTGCTTGCATTGCATAAGCTTTCAAATTCAATATGCATGCTTGTGTGGTGTATGCTAGTTGTAGAACTTGAATGATGATTTGATAACTAGCATGCATAGGATGATAGCTAGACACTTGGTATGCTTTTCAAGTAATGCTAGTACCTTGCTTTTAATGTTGATCTCATAAGGTATCTAGTGCTTTTTGTTTCCAAGTGTTATCTAGCTAACCATGGTGCGAAGGATAAACTTAAAGGTGCAACTTCGATTGGTACACGCTTCAAAGGTTTATTCTATACATCTTAGTATCATTTTGTAGTAATTACTCTCCCACAATTTTAATCTATGCATATGTGCGACCTTCAAATCAAACACTCTAGCACATATGTAGGGGGAGCTAATACTACTATCTCGGGTTTGTGGTACTTGTCCAAAATCATTTTCACATGGTAAAATTGCTTGGGCAAGCAACATGAATCCAAAAGAGCTTAATTTCCATATCTTTATAGAGTTGTCATCAATTACTAAAAATGGGAAGATTGAAAGGTCCTTGTGTAGTTTTGGTAATTGAGTGACAACCTAGGTGGACTAATTGTGTTTATGTGAGATACACGGGTGATTAGTCCATAGGTACATATGTGTGAGCAACATATGCTATGAGGGTGAAAATGGCTTAGAGATGTTGCAAAGCTCACATATGTGATGATGAAGGAGCTCATTGCACATAAGACATGACATTGAGTCATGTGATCAAGGTGGAGAAGATCAAGACAAGACTTGGCTTGATGGACCGGTTGCAAGCGTGAAGAGCAAGTCGGAGGCTTTGGAGCGATGGACCGCGTGGCGGTGAAGCTTGAGCAAGACTTGGCACCGATGGACGAAGGCAATGGTGAAAAGCAAGTGATGTCAAGATCGATGAACCAATATGATCACGTGATGATATGAAGTGGATCATATCATTGTTGATCATGTTGGTGCATGTGTTGCATCAACATTGGAGGAGATGGAATGGAATGCGCAAGGCAAAGGTATAACCTAGGGTATCTCATTTCACCGGTCATAGGTGTGTAGAGAAGTTGATGTCCGGGTTTAGGATAGATGGTCGTACTATCAAGAGGGGCAAACTTGTTTGCATATCGGTCATCTAGTGCCACTCGAGTGATCTAATTTTGCATCGTCGCTAGGATCGAGTGGCGTGGCAAGTTGAGTGGCTAATCCTTTGGGAAATAATTGTGAAAATGCTAACACACATACACATGGTGGTGTATACTTGGTGGTTGGCACATTTGAGCAAGGGTAAAGAAGTTAGAGGTGAAAAGGAGTTAGTCGCGCTGGTCACAGAGTGACTGGACGCGTCCGGTATGGTGACCGGACGCGTCCAGTATTAACGATGAACTCAGCGACCGGACGCGTCCGGTCGACACACCGGACGTGTCCGGTGTGAATTAGCAAAATCGGTGTTCGGTGAGACAGTTGATCGGACGCTGGCCACGTCCGGTCTGGAGTGACCAGACGTGTCCGGTCATCCGTGGGTGCTTACTGTACTTGACCGGACGCTGAGGCTCAGCGTCCGGTCAGTTTGTAACTAACGCGTCTGATCGGCCTTGGAGGCTTACTGGACTCGACCGGATGCAGCGGCTCTACGTTCGGTCATTTTGAACAGTGCGTCCGGTCGGACATATCAGAGAGCCGTTGGAGGCAACGGTGGGACACATGGCGGTCAGGTAGCTACCGGACGTGTCCGGTATGGTGACCGGACACGTCCGGTATTCACGACCGGTGCGTCCGGTGCTGCGTCCGGTCAGTATGACCGGAGGGTCCGGTCACCACGACTTTTGTCCAGTGAAGGGGTAATGGCTTTATTTGTTCGTGGGGTTATAAATAGAAGCTATGGTCGGCCTTGGGCCAGCAGCTGAGCACACTAGAGCGTTGATGGCTTGTGTAGTAGTGCTTGGGAGCCCTCCATCTCATATATGCTTGATAGTGATCATTCGATTGTGTGAGAGAGCGATTCTAGTGCGATTGCATCGTGAGGTTGCATCGAGTGGCACTAGGTGATCGAGTTGCAAGTCGGTGGTGCTTGTTACTCTTGGAGGTTGCCACCTCCTCGACGGCTTGGTGGTGGTCTCCGTTGAAGCCCGCAAGAAGCTTGTGCGGTGCTCCGGAGAAGAGCTTTGTGAGGGGCATTGTGCTCGCTCCGCGGGAGCCACGAAGAGCAACTCTAGTTGAGCGTGTCATTGAGTTACCCTCACTTTTGGGGTAGGTTCTTGCGGTGCCCGATGTGCGGGCTTGGCAGGTGATGCTAATTAGTCGCCGAACCACCAAGTGAGCGGTCGACAGAATGGGGACGTAGCGTGTTGGCAAACACGTGAACCTCGGGAAAAAAATCATCATGTCAACCTTGCTCTTCCTGTTGGTTTGCATCCTCGTTACACAAGCTTGTAATTACTTTTATATACATTGTGCTTGTATAGTTGCTCTTGTAACTAGTTAGCTTGTGTAGCTTACTAGTTACCTTCTTGCTTGTGTAGCATAGAAGTAGCTCCCTTGCGTGGCTAATTAGGTTTGTGTAACCTTGTTAGTCACTTTGCTTAGTTTGTGTAGCTAAGTATTTACGCTCTCTAATTTGACATTGGTTGCCTTATTATTGAGCATTGCTAGTGAGCTTAGTTGGCTTTGTGCTTTTGCTTACTAGCATGTGTAGGAGCTCCCTTGTTGCTTAAAGTACTAGTGGCATATATTTATATGACCTTGCTCCTAGAATTGGTTAGGTGAGCTCTAGCCAGCCCGGCACCTTTGTTGCTTAATTAGTATTTTTGGAAGGTGCTAGAGAACATAGATAGAGGGGTGTAGTCTTGGCTAGACCGATAGTTCAAATTCTGCACTTGTTTCGGTTAGCCGACGCGATTAATTTTAGAAATGACTATTCACCCCCCTTTAGTCCGCCATCTCGACCCTACACCAGTGTAGGAGTAAAATATTTTTGGGTGGATATAGATGGAATGACATGTTTTTGCGCCTACCCCTAGTGTAGGAGTAGTGCATATGTGGGTGGTGTGTACGTGATCTTGATTTTAAGAGCATGACAAACCTCTCATAAGGGTCAACAAAGCTTGATAAAACTCAATGCAAAACAAGTAGCATGTATGAGTGGAAGCTTTTGTATTCTAAATATCATATATAGCTCTGGTAGAAATTCAAGCTTTGTCATACAGAAACTCATCTTGTAGCATTTTAATGTTTTTCAAAAGATAAATCTCTAGAACTTTAGTATCACTTGGAACAAGATAAACAACGGCTCAGACCTTCTTATATCATATCCGTCAATTACCTAGACTTAGATCAAGCATATGCTACCCACGCGTTTCAAGTTAAGACTAAATTCTTATATCAAAACAGTCGTATCCAAAACTCGAGAGAATTCAAGAATGAAAACTAGATACTTGAAAGAAATTACAACATAGCAACTATTCATCATTTCCATTATAAGAGATTACCTTAAGAGTCATTTTATTTATTCAGCTCTTTAAAGCAGAAAACCAAACACACACTTTTTATTTTTGTTTTCATATTTTTTTAAGATCACACCTTAATATATATAAGTAGCTAAGGTAATTTTTTATTTTATTTTTGTTTGTTATGCATATTTTTATTTTATTATTATTTTTAACAACTATATAGCAAACTTGAAAAATAGAAAATGGAAAGAAATACTTAGCTAAATACATGGAGGATGCTCCTCCCCCAAGCTAGATTGTTGTTGTGGTCTTTCTTAGAGTAGTTTTACCAACGGATGTCCTTCTCGTCCAGGGATGGAGTGAGATGAAGACGACCGGATAAACTTGCTCGTGATCATGTGTATCATCCTGCAAAAATATCAACAAGAACACCAAAACTCATGGAACGAATTAGGATAAGGGGTTAGTGGTCAGCCATCCGGAGATTAGTATTTTTGTATTGGCAGAATTTTAGTAGAATGTTTACCTAATATATATTTTTTGGATTTTCATATTTATGATATGCAGAAAAGAAAATGTGTATGCATGGTATTTTTAATTTTTATGCCACCACAGTGAATATTCCCATGGGTATTTACACCGTAGATTTATTCACATAGGGCTTAGGATTTATAATGCAATGATAATTTTTTTATTTTCTTTTTCAAATGCAATGCTAATGCAGAAAAGTAAATATGCTAAAGTGAAATGAATTCATGCAATGCTAAAAAATAAATATGGATAACTACCAATTTTTATCTCCAAGCGAGGGTTCAGATTTTTAAGTCCTTCGGACAAGACTTGACTAGAGAAATTCCTTTATTCTTTAGGTGCATCTGTCGGTCCTAGGGATGGAGACCTTGATGGTTGCACCTCTTGTGATGGTGACTCGGATGATGTCACATTTTTCTTCCACATCTGCTTGGTCTGTGGATTTGACTTTAGTGGAGTAGGTTCATCTTTCATAAGTTCCTCATCTTCTTTCCAACCATTCTTTGGGGCTTATTCTCTTCGCGTTGGGATGATCGACGTCTCCTCCTAGAGCGGGTCTTTTTTAGCTGTTCATAAGTGGTCTAACTATTGAAATAACAGTGTATCTTTTCTCTAGGAAATTAGAAGTGGATTTGTTCAGATCCGACATAGAAAATTGCATTGGTGTCGAGGAATGGTCTTCCAAGGATGATGGGTGTGTCGTCTTCTTTACTCATGTTTAGAACCATGAAGTCGGCAGGGGTAGTGATCATGTATTCTTACCATGACATCTTTCGTTATTCCCTCTAGAAATTGGATTGATTAGTCCGCCATCTGCAATTGCATCCTGCAAGACAATAGATCACACATAAAGATACTTGAAAGTCTAACAAAGGGACGTGTAGGTACAATAAATAACCGTAGATTATCGTGGACAAGTCATACCATTTTATTTGCCATGATAATCCCGACAGCAACAGCAAAATTGAATGTCAGTGCAACACTTGGTCCACAGAATCGCTGCTGCTGGCGCTTAGCGCCTTCTGAACTATGCATTTCATTGTACAAGGAGCTTCGCAACTCCTCCAGTGCCCGACCTGGTCAGTTCAACAGCACGTAGGGGCAGAACTCAATTTTCTTGATTATCACTTAGCAGCTAACACATGTGAGAGAACTTTCCATCCTCCTTGCTTAGTCATCACACTTTGTATGTTAAAGCAGCTCAGGATTAAACATGGTATATGATTGCATATGTTCTTAAAGTTGGCTTCACTTCTCCAACCAATTCGCCTTACAACATTTATTCCTTTTCTTAACAATTCAACCATACATTCACCAGCACCCATAAGCATTTTCAACTAATGTTTTACTTACACAGTATTAGAAAAGAAGAAATTGAAAAAAAAGATAAACAGAAAGCTATATATTTCTCTACTCTCGTATCCATAAATTGCAGCTAAACTTTATTTTTTTAATAAGACGATGGGAGAGAGAGAGAGAGAGAGAGAGAGAGAGAGAGAGAGAGAGAGAGAGAGAGAGAGTTACCCCACCTACAATTTATGTATTAAAAAAACCAACTTAAAAAAAAACTTCAGTCAATGCGCAGAGCTTGTGGAAGAGTTACAAGACAGAGCTTGTGGAAGAGTTACAAGACAAAAGATGGAGGCGCCAGAGTTTAAGGTTTGTTACATCACTGTCAATTTTCCCAAACAATGAGATCATCACACACTCTGGAAGTGATGTTACGGCTTGATGAGGATTGGTTCCGTAAATTGCAGTTAAACTTCTCATGTGGAGCTAGCTTTCTTATGCATAGCATAGCAGGAACATTCAAAATGGCAGGCCCAACATATACTAGTTTGAAACCTTGAATAGGTAAGGTTTAAAAGCAAGTGAAAATACTGGTATTCGAATTATCCCAAACCATCACAAAACAAGCAATGAGGTCATAGTTACATTCAGGTCATCAGGTGTGTCATATTGTCACGTGTGTGTGTCACATTGAAAAGTTCACATGCCAAACAGAACACTCATATTGATCCTACAGCTGCAGTGCACCCAGTTCCTAAGCTTTACTCAACCACGTGAGATGTGGCAAGATGAGAGGATCAGAAACAAGAAAGGAAAATCACATTTTCTGCCTGTAAATAAAGATGCTGAAAACAGGCAGCAACTATACGATGTCCACGAACCCGGCGTTGGAAAAGATCGAGAATCCAAACAGAACACGTCAAGCAACAACTTTGCCGTTCGCGGGAAAAGCGAATGGCTTTCATGCCATTTTTTTTTCCGCACCAGAATCTCCTCCGAGAGGCCGCAGCAGCTACGAGGAGGTGACGACTGGCCAGCAAGGTGAAGGTGGCAACTGCAAACGCAAAAAAAAAGTGGGTGCAGTTTTTATCCGCACCAAAAAATCACACCAAACTGACCTAAAAGATCTCTTCAAATGCGGAGAAAAAGGACTGGGAAACCGAATTGGCACCCACGCCACGAACACCAACCGCGCAGAGCCAAGGAAGAGCGCTCTTGTTTGGTCATCAGCACCAACAGACGGCCGGCGGAAAGGATTTTGAAAAATGTTCACGAACAAGAGGAAAAAATTAACAGGACGGTGGGGATGCGAACCCGTCTCGCCGGCGTCGCTGTCCTTGCGCTTGATGAATCTCCTGCCGCCGCCGGCGAGCACGGCCTCCCACACGCCCATCGCCGTCACGGCCACCAACTCCGACGCGTCGGCGCGCCACCACGGCAGCTTCGTCATCTCGCTTAGCGTTTGCCCTCCACCGCCTCCCTCAGGGGATAGGGTGGGTGGATTGTTACCACTTGACAGACCCGTGGCCGCCGGCGAGACGCCGTCGACACGAGCACGATAAGGGATCGCCGGATTCGACTGAGCGACGGAGGAATCTCTCTCCGGTTCTTCCGTATTTGTAATTATATTGTCAATGCTTATTACATAACAGAGTTTGGAAATATAAGGACTTACGGCCGCTGTCTAAACCTAGTCCCACGTGTCATACAAACGCAAATACATAAATGACTTGACTACGCTTCTCCTCAACAAATACGCCTTCTTACTTCGCCTGTGTCTTCACTCTTGCGCGTCGCGGCCGCTAGATAGAAGGAGGGGGGATTGCAACCAGATGCCAAGCCAAGAACAGCAGCAGCACCACCACCGTGAAAACCCAAGCAGGAGGAGCCCAGGCGGAGGAGAGGCCGGCCAGGACGAGCGGGTAGGGGTACCTGCGCGGCGCGGGCGGGCGGGTGGTACGTGCCGTGCTTGCTATTTTAAGCGCGCGCCCTGCCTCGTTTTAGCCGGCCCGTTGTGCCGCCGTGGTGCGGCCCGCGGGCGAGTGATGGCGACGACGGGCGGGCTGAGTCGCAATCAAGGTGGCGCTTGCGAGGGGCCGGAGCCGGACAGCCGTAGTGCCCGTGTACTATCGTGGGCAAATGAGATTTGGCTCCGTATTTCCAGAAATGCTATATAATATATATGTGTTTTAGTATAAAAATAAACGTCAATCCTGAAGGAAGGTTAGTTTTAGAATTAAGAATGAGTACCAATTTTTCAGAAACCAGGAAAAAACTAAGAAAAAACTTTTATTAAATAAACCAAAGACTACATGCACTGATTCACGTACCGATCTCACCAAATACTCGGTAGTTAGGCCAATAGTCCATGGTCCCATTCGCTCGGAGGAATTCTGAACGAATCTGGATAAATTTGGAGAAATTTGTGAGAGAAAAACACTATTTCAGATAAAAAATCAGATTAAACCAGGTTTAAGGGCCACGCGAACAGGGCCTACGGGTGCACGTAGTACAAGTGACGCATTCAGTTGGGCGTACCCTGGCCGGAGAAAAGGGAAAGGCACCTCGAACCTTTTCGAATCCATGATCATAATTCAGACATCGTGCGCGATGACTTAGGGGGGTGTGAATCCGACAACTAAAATTTAGAAAGTGTGTCGGAAGAATGTTGTATAAGGTATTCGGATACTAATAAAAAAACAAATTACATAATCCGTTGGTACTCTACGAGACGAATTTTTAAGCCTAATTAATCTGTCATTAGCACATGTTTATTGTAGCAAAACATTGTCAAATCATGAACTAATTATGCTCAAAAGATTCGTCTCGCAAATTAGTTGCAAACTATGTAATTAGTTTCGTAATTAGTCTATATTTCATACTCCATGCATATGTCCAGACATCCGATGGGACAGCGACTAATATTTAGGAGGGACAACCAAACACCCCCGGGCTGTAGCTCGCATGTAGTGTGGTCGTAAATCGTAGCATAGGAGTGTAGACCTCGAGTATGATGAATTGGGCTGCCTATGCCTCGAGATCGCGGCTGGCTGTCGTAAAGCGTGACGTCGAGTAGTTTCTACGACAAAGGAGTAGATGAGCTTATGAGGTCCCCGCATACCTAGCTTTTCCATGTGGATGTGGACATCAGGAGCATCACTGTCTATATAGTTGGCCATACAGCCCGAGGCACGACGGCACGGCACGAAGCCCGCTTTTTTAGCCCGACACGAGCTCGGCACGGCCCGGTGACATGTGGGCCCGAGCTGGCCTGGCCCGAGGGAGCAGGCCGTGCCTGGACCGCTGCTCAGGCACGTGGGCTGGCACGGCACGGCCTGCTACAGTCGAGCGGCTCGCTGGCGGCCCGGCCTGCCTGCCGCGGTGCTGCCTCCCCCTCCTCATATGGCCCCACGCCCCCACCGCCCCACGCATCCCTCACCCATCCCCGCTGCCCGCTCCGCTCTCCAGCTCTCCCTCTCCCTCTCGGCCTCTCCGCTCTCCCTCACCGAGCTCAGGGCGCGGCGACGGCCCCTCCCCTCAGGACCGCGCGCACGGTGGCGCAGCGCGGCGGCCTCTTCCCGCGGCGGCCTCCCTTCTTCCTCGCAGGGTGGCCTCCTCCCCACGGATCTAGGCGCAGGGGCAGCATAGAGGCCTCCTCCCCACGGATCCGTACGCAGGGGCGGCGCAGAGGCCTCCTCCCCACGGATCCACACGTAGGGGCGGCGCAGAGGCCTCCTCCCCATGGATCCACGCGCAGGGGCGGCTCCCCCTTGGATCCGTGGGCAGGGGCGGCGTAGAGGCCTCCTCCCCACGGATCCACGCGCAGGGGCGGCGTAGAGTCCTCCTCCCCCTCGGATCCGTGCGCAGGGGCGGCACAGCGGCCTCCTCCCCCATGGATCCAGGCGCAGGCAGCGTGCCTCTCCTCCAAGGCTCCGAGCTCCCTCTCCCTCTCCTCATAGCCCTGTGATTTTTGTTGCTTTTTTCGATTTTTCTTACTGGAATGAGATGAACAAGCTTGAGCGTGCCATGGCCATTGGCGCTGCGGATCTGCCTTGAGGCCTCCTCCATGGCTCCATGCACCGCTGCCGCCACTGCACTCCTGTGCTGCCCCTCCTGTTCTTCCCTTTCCTCTCTCTGATGCCGCCGATGCGGCCGGCGGCCAACTCGACGCCGTCATCGCCTGCTGAAGCGGGCCTTGGGCTGGCCCGGCCTCCCTGACAGGTCGTGCTTACTGGGCCGGGCCGGCACGAAAAACAGGCCAGCAGGCCGTGCCTGGGCCATCGGCCAGGCACGGTGCCCGCCTCGGCACGGCCCGGGAGGCCCGGTGTGCCATGGCGGCCCGACCCCTATCGGGCCGTGCTTTCACGGGCCCGTGCTGTGCCGGGCCGGGCCGGCCCGTTGGCCATCTATAACTGTCTCATGGCCCGGAATGCACGGTGAGACGGTTTTTTGTGTTTTGTGTGTGTTTTTTTTTGTATATATATGGATTGAATGCTCGTGTAAACATTTGTGTACCGTCGGGGTAAATACGGCTAAAGACGAGGAACAACCAAACAAGAGCGAGAGACACCGGATTGCGGCCCATTGTCTTTCTGCATACAGCAGAGCCGAAAACATTTGGATTCACCAAATACACACAGACACCGTCTCTCCAACGCGGCATCAGCGTCGCCCGCCTCGCCATGAGACCCTAGCGTCCTGGAGCACAGCGGGCACCTGAACCTGACTTCCTTCTAGTTCTAGCCCACCACTGTCAGTAATCACGACGGGGATGCAGCGCGCAAGGATCATAAATCGTGGAGTATCTCAGATGAGTAGATGACAAAACACAGGAAGGTTATTCTGGCACAAAATAGTTACAGAGGTTCAGTGTCCAGATACGTGTGATTCTCCTACTCATCCCCATTGCTATATGCGGCCTAACAAGAACTTTACATTCATGACGGCTACTTCTTTTTACCAATGCTGCATCCATCTACAAACATACACACGACGAAGAACAATCTCCTGACAAGAGAAGATTGTGCTTCACAAATAATATTACAAGAACGAAAACAGAAGAGGTATAAGTGTATCTTGTTGGGCTGTTACCCAGACTGTACAACCTGGCAGCTCACTGCCGAACACCGTAGCCGACGCAGGTCCTTGGACGCAGCGGTAGAGCTGGAGGACGAGCGCCAATTGCATCTGTTCGACGCACAGACGGCAAAGCTCCATCCAAATCACTCATCTGCTGAGGAACTGAAGAATGAATATGTATGTTCCATTCCATCCACGCCACACGGAGTCCGGCAAGTCTGCATCTTTCTTTGTCTTTTTCATTCATCCCACTCTTCTTAACCTTTTTTTCCCGTATTTCAATTGCAGGCTCTGATGCATGCGATTGTTGTGCTCTCCAGTGATCTTGCCTATAACGCAACCTACAACAGATGAGCAGTTGAAGATTGCTAGGCTGACACTGGACGATAACAACCATCACATTCAAGGCTCAGTAGCTTCTAGTTTGGCTTAGTGGATCATAGTCATACGCTTCACCAGCCTTTATAAACCGTCCCTTGACCCTCTTCCTCACGTCTGCCCTAGCCTTGCGAGAGGCATATCTGATCTTCTTGTCAAACCTGTTGACCAAATTCATGAAAAGAAAGGTCAATTAGCAACTCTTGCAATGAAATACGATATCGAAACTAGAAATAAGAGGCCCAGAAGGTGGGAGACATTTCCTTAAAAAGATAGCCACGATCTATGAATGTTAAGCGCAGAATAACAGCAAGTAGATATTTAGATTGCTTACTTTCTTCTCTTCTTCTTCTCCTTGTATCGTGTGAGAGCGCTATCTCTGCTTCCTCCAGCAACTGAGCCTTCAGGACCAGGAGAATGCCAGGGTGGCTCACCCATGAGGAGCATTGGTGACACCCCACAGTCTTGGTGATCTCCAGCGCTGCTCTCACCAGTAAAACCAGATAAGGAATGGGATATACTAGATCTGACCTGCCTAACAGGAATACAAAGGCTGGAATCAGCCCTTGCCCCTGGGTTTGACATCCCACAATCAGCTGATACCACATTGCTACATTCTAGCTGCATAGTTTTGGGCTGCTGAAAACATAAAAAAATGTCCCAGAAATTTAGTAAAGCAACAACACTTGACCTATTTGTGTCTATAATAGTAATCACTGAGTTTAAAAAAAATAGAGTATGCTATGGATGGAAAATAAACTTAAAACTTTAAATGCCAAAATGTCCTGAACTCATACTTGATGAGTGAAATTAACAGAAACCATAAATAACAACTGAGGTAAGAAAATAACCTGGCCCTGGCTAACTAGGAGTAGATTGGGGAAGTAAGCACAGGAGCTCTCTTTCCCACAGGAAAAATTCAAATGAAAATATATACTTTGGCCATCCGGGTATGACAGTTATGTGCATTGACAGTGTAAGATACATGTTACCTAAAGTAATTTCATAGCATTTAGTTAGCATTGTTTGAAATGTTAAATTTTCATAGAAATTCCTTGCTGAATTGCCACCTTCTAGACTATGTTGATGTCCTAAATGTCACATATTTAGAATCACAGAGAGTATACAAGAAAAGTACATACCTCGTTGAAAAAAGGTGGTGTTTCCTTCGTTTCAAAGTAACTGTCAATTCCAGCGTCATCAAAGAGTTCCTCTGTTCGAATGTGAGAGGTACCAAATAGCTCTTCGTAGTTCTCGAATGTCAGGTCAGCATCATCCACACATAAGTCTTCATACATGCCATCATTGAACTTATCGTCATCTCTGGCATAAGGTACCTGAGAGATGTAACCAGCATCTGATAAGAATGCAACGATAACAGATCGTATTTTTCTTAAAAAAAGGACTGATGATAAACAAGATCCGAAATTCTGAACCGATGCAACCTGCAACTGTCCACTGACGCAAATGTATCTAAGAAGTTGTTATAGAAATGGAATTTTCATTGTAAAGAGAAGCTACTAGAGCACTAGCAGGGAAAAAAAGAGACATACAGTGTTAAATAGAGACAAATGGATCATCCCTAAGAAATAATTTTTGTGTACTATTTTCCTGAAGATCAACAGTAAATGATGTGCTGCTGCAAGACTGAAACAGTAACCAAGCTACATGACTATTATTATGATATATTCATATGAGAACGTTCTTTATTTTATATGTTTAAGTAACTTGTATGCCATAAGCAACAAGTCTTTTGACATGCAAAAACAAAGCACAATGTTCTCTTGGAGGAAAATATGAAAGGCACATAGCACCTTAGGCGTCACTGAAACTGGTCCAGCAGGCTGATCTGTGACTAGAGGCAGAACATCAAACCCATCTCCGGAAGAGGAGCCTATCAGAGGTTTAAGCTTGTCGGCTGAATCTGAATCGCTCATGAGTGTTGTGTTAGCTATTTCCAACAGTCTTTTATCATCTGAAGCACCATGATGATGAGTCACATCACTGTCATCAATTGTCATCATGCTTAGTCCATCCTCACAGTTGGGCTCAGCAGCTACAGTCGGGATATCCATAATAAATGACCAGATTCTCGAAAGCTCTGCTGATGATGGGCACCCTGAGTAACAATTTATGGCCTGCCTTTTATGCCCAGAAGCCCCTGATGCTGCATCATGCCCATTCCAATCACAGTTTTGGCAAAGTGATGCATTGTCCTCAAGACATCTGACTGATGCAGGCTGTGAACCACAACGATCACAAAGAAGGGTCCTTGTATGACGCCGAGACAGCGCATTAGCTGAATGAACATTACGGTCGCATGATAAGCATAATGATGCCGCATCTGATCTGCAGTAGATCATTGACCTTTGTTTCCCACAGAAATCACAAAGAGAAGCCATGATCCTGGACAGTATTTGAGAAATTCCACTCGCTGTTCAGTGCTTCCTACCAAATCCACCTTCGGGTGCAATGTTCAGCAGCTGAATCCCGTGGAATCCTATGTGATACTGCCATATAGAAGTAAACAGTCAGTAACAATACAGCAAACCTATAGTTATCTCTGACTGTTTCGCATAGAGACAAAATTTGGGTACTGAAAAAAACTTGGCAACTTTTCCACAGGCCATGCAAACAGACACCTGTTCTGTTCCACATCATAAAAAATATGCATCTACTTACATCCTGCCACGAGCTAGTGACAATCTTAGGATAACACAGAATCACTCCCTAATTTAGCTACATAGGACGCTTCCCCTCACAGAAAACTTGAGGTTTAGATATTCTTCCTAGATCCGGCGGCCAGGGCATTCGATAACTAGAAGTTCCAAAACAGAAGTACAGACATGTAATCTAGGGGGGACTTCCACCCAGAACAAACTTTAGTTTTTTTTTTCCTAAGAAACAGAACAAACTGTAATCTGAGACGGCTATTGGCAAAGCATATAATCTATGTAAAGCATAAGGGGGAAGGTAAGCAGAGTAAATTCAAAAGACCTTCGAATAGAATGACCATAATGCATTTGGTACCACCAAAAGATAGAGTGAATAGTCAACTTGGAGTCAAAGAAACGCTTATTGCAATTGGCATAAATGCTTTGAAGAAGTCAAATAGTCCTCTCATGCCAGCTAAGCTGCATATCAGCACATAGGCGTGAGAGCTAAATAGGATGAAGTGCAACTAAACTTTAGCGACCTCTAGTGCAAATGGCTCCCTAGTTATCATTTTAAGTGGCATACTGGCATGTTCATATTTTGGCATATCCAATGGAAACTTTCCATGCACATGGCCGGTAAGCGTGTACTAGCACAGCATAAGTTGACACATGCCAAACTTCCGTTATAACAACTACAGGTATTAAGCACCACTAACCCTCACTTTTTTTTTCTCTCTATCTATCTTGTCGCTTGCGCACCTATGCCAACTATGCGTGGAAACCAACGGACTTTCGGCGCCACTCAAACAAACACGGCAAATTTCGCTCAAAAACAGCAAACGAATAGTTGCGGCTAAGAACAGAAAGGAAAGCCAGGTACAAGCAAAGCGCGAATATACGATCACTATTCACGAGTCAGTAGGCAAAAGCAACCTTAAAAAAAATATATAAAAACATTTCCAGATGAATTGGCTGCAGATACAAGCAAAGCCACGGGGCTCCGGTGATTAGATGGGGGTAATCAAGTTTTGAGCAATTGAGTCCGCCTGCTCAAGGACAAAATCAAACAAACCAAGACCACTCACGTACGCTCTACGCAACACGGAATTAAAACGTGAAGTGTCCGCAAAGAGGAAAGAAAAAATACAGTTCTCCAACACACAGACACGTCGAACTCCCTGGAACTGGACACCGGCGGGCTAAGCAAGCGTACTCGAAATCGAACACTCAATCACCGATCGAAGAAGCAACACACTCCTCATCCAAATCCAAGCTACCCCTTGCAGGGACGGTACCGAATGTCCGAATCCAAGCATACAGAGAACGAACAGCTCGCGATGAAACAAACAACAGCCACAAAAAGCGCTCCGAATCCAAGCATACAGAGAACGCACAGCTCGCGATGAAACAAACAACAACCAGAAAGAGCGCTCACCGTATCGCGGCGGCGCTTCTCCACGGAGCTCGGATCCCACCCGCGCGGGCGCGGCCAAGGCGCGGAACCAACCACCCAACGGCGGGGCTGCGGGGGGCAGAGATCGAGGAGCTTTCGCTGTTGCCGCGCCGGTAGAGAAAACAACCTCCTTCAGCGAGAGGACTAGGAGGAGGTTTTGCCAACGCGTCGAGCAGGGGTCGGGGTCGGGTCGGGGGGGATAAGCGAGGCGAGGTGGGGGGAGGAGAATGGGATGGAACAGGTGTAGACTGGAGACGGGGGAGAACGCGAGGGGGGAAGGGGAAGGGGATGAGGGCGGGCGGGAGAGAGGGGCCCACCTCGTCGCCTATGTGGTGCGGCCGTGCGGGACCCGCGGAGAAAAGGCCGCGCTGCCGCGGTGCCCTTTTTGCGCTTTTCAGGGGCAGGGCCGTCATTTGCGCACAGGATAAGAGGCCGCTCCCGCGGGCGCCACGTGCGCTGCGCTTTTCGCCAAGTGGCAGTGGGCCGTTCCCGTTCTGGCGCTCCCTCTGACTGACCCTCTCCCTGCCGTTCCTGGTTTTCACTCGTTGCCGCTGACAGTTGGTGCCACGGCGGCCGCCAAGCGTCGACGCCCGGCGACGGCTGTCTGGCGGCGCCGGCGACCATGCATGATAGGGGTTCTGGAATCTGGATACGCGCGCGCACACGAACAACGTGAAAAAGGAAGCACTGCCGTATTTTTCTTCTCCCTTTTTTTTCACCCGGCAACTAATTTTGGAATAAGAATATAAGTGAATATTGCAGTGGCATCGCGAAGATGCTAAAACGGAGATGAGAACACTGCAGGCTGCAGCATCGGTTCAGCAGGCACCGTGGAAGATTCTTCCTATCCTAGAAACGAACTGTGGATGGGTAGCGTGAGACTTTCCAGGTCTCGTTTCGTCAGTCCCCACTCTACAATTTCGCTTACAAATCTGCCCCCGACGACCTGTGACCTGTGAGCTGAGCCATATCCAGGAGGAATCAACACGAGGGGGGAACAGAGATGAGAGGCCTTTATCCGGGTCCGGGCCCAGTGGAGCAGACAGCTGCGGAGCCTCGTGTCACGGCCAGCGACCAACCAAAGTGCATCGTCGTTCGATCCGACGGCACCCAACCGAAGTCAAGACTCAAGAGTACGGGACCAGTACCGTGCTACCGGCGGCAGCAACCACACTGAGCGGATCAGACGATCGTGCAGCCCTTTCGATCTCGTGACACGGCAACGCACCGCTCACACGAGTGTTGATGTGAAACGGCAATTCGGCAAAACAATGTGCGGGTGGTGGCATGGCATAGGCACGTGCCTCACTGCCTCGTATGGCGTCCGGACATGTTTGGCGACGAGACGGAAGACCAGTCAGTGTGTATGGACAGCCACCGAACTCCGCGCTTTTTCTACGCCCGTGGCTGCTCGTGTTTTCCGTTAAGACGATTAGACGAAGGCAGCAAGCGCAAAAACGACATGCGAGATCGCAGGTATTTCTCTAAACCGATTTGGCTTCACTTCGCCAGGTCTTTTTCTTTCTTTAGGAGATCACTTACCACCAAGTCTAGTAGCTTCAGCGCTCGTACTCCTCTATCGGCCGCTGTTTCCCGTCGCGTTCAGCCGGGGCCGAAGAAGTTCAGTGAATCGCAGCGTGGATGCCGGCGTGTCGTGTGAGCCAGGACTCCGATTCCTAGGGGCGAAAAGGGCAGGAAGGCACACACGATAGATCAGCAGCCTTGCTGTTTGCGACGTGGACCCACTCGATCGGATAGCCCAACCAAGCTGGCACGGTGGCACTGCCTGCAGGAGCAGGTCGACTGGGGTGTGGGTGTGGCCGTTTGGGAGAGCAACCATCAACTTGGAGATCGTTGTCAACGTTCGTGGAAAAAAAAAATATCATCATTGTATGTGTGCGAGCTTGTGCAGGGAATGTTACATAGCTACAGAACCGATCTCTGATTATTATGAGATACATAACATAATCAGTCATGCAGGGTCTCCCACGTCCTTCTCAGACATCTGGGTTCCTCCCTCGACCTACGTCGTTTGCGCCAAATTTATAGCCGGCATGATTTGTTTTGTAACCATAGCAAGTATATTATTCTATTTTTATGATCAATGTAACATATATTCTATTTCATCCTAACACACTTTTGTACTTTATCTTAGATGATTGAGCCGATTAGATGGCTCCAAGATACACTCTGGTTTCTCAGCGTTACTGACATTAGGCATCAAAATATCATCACCCATCGTGGAAAGGGACTGTGGCGGTACCGCCTAATATGATGTCTCCCAGGAGTACTTGTCTTCCATTAGACACTAAGTACTCAAGGGAGGATACTAAATTACGCAATTCCGTCGAGCACACCCCAAAGGAGAACCCAAAAATCCACATTTTTTCATCAGGATCACAAATAAGAGAAAAAAACTTACAACATTCTTAAGACATTTCTTACGTCACTTTCCATGAAACATCAGAGCATAATATTTATTGTTTTATAACAACGGAATATAACCATGCTATCAGAGTTTCAGCGGAAATGAAACCATTTAACGACAAGTTAAACCAGGGGCGAAGCCAGGAGGAATGGCTGCTGGGGTCGGTACTCACAGTACCAGGGGCGAAGCTACATTGAGCTTGCCTGGTGCCAATGCGCCACGGTAAGGGGAAAAATTCACTAACTAGACGAACTTTCACCATGTATTTCTACCAAATTATGTATGTCCTCTCAGTAGTGTACCACCATAAATTTATAGCGGGCTTCTCCCACCAATATTAATTGCTGATTTATAGATCCTGATAATATAATACCATGCATAACTTGACATTGATAAAAAATAACAACCGCATATTATGACAAAATAAGGTTTTGCAACCGTAGTTACCTCTTACATTTTCTCTCTATGACTATGATCCTCCATCTTATGAAAGCGAATTATCACATGTTTCATTAGAATTGTGGTTAAAAAACTAAAGTAGATAGCAGCTATGCGTATAATGTAGAAGTCACTGCTAGATCGATACCTGGCATCTTGCTGGATGGAATGAAAGAGAATGTTCTTCACTTCATTGCTTGAATGCAAGTTACAGACTGCTTTCTGAGAATCTAATTTCAGATTGTATAGCTGGAAAAAAATAAAAACCCTGAGACCTCAATGTTCAGACGATCGTTAATTTAATTACAAATTGCATAATTGGGTATTTGTTGTGTGGGGTACCCGTACGACTGTACCTCATCTAGATTGAGAGTAGACAGCAGGAGGTGAACACAAGATCGTCAGATTGAGAACGAACTGAGCCATGAGGAGCGGCTGCTGAGCGCCGGCCGCCAGGCAGGGGCGACGCCCGCCAGGAAGATTTGGGATGCGTCAGGTACGAAGCTAAGCGACGTTCGGCCTTCTGGGCTATCAAGTACTCTCCGTATCTATAGCATGTTAGCATTCACCGACTCACGTATGTGGAGTTGTGGGCGTATGGGATTGATGGATCGGATGGGCTGAGCAAAAGCAGATCGATGGACTTTGGACTGTTGCTGTTGGGCTACCACCTGTCGGGCCACTGGGGTCTCACGTAAATTTTGCTAGGGTCCAAGCCGGTCAAAATTACTCTGTATAAGGTGAAACGGCAAAGTTGTCGGTGTCGCCTGACCCCGACGCGTGAACGTAACTTCGCCACTGAGGTAAACTTTAACATGATGATCCGTTAATAAGTTTTTCCATAATAGGTTATAAGTTTTTCTATTGTAAAACATTTTTTTTTAGAAGTTTCAAATAAACTCTATGTCCGCAACGTAAAGGAAATCCTCGATGAGCCCGCCAAGAGGTTTTCACACACAAGTGTCAGCTCCACATGTTTCTGTCACCTGCAACAGGGTAGAACAAACCCTGGGTACTCAATTGTACTCCGCAAGACTTACCCGCCAGGAGAAAGGAAAAGACTTCAAGGATATGCAAGGCTATCTGGCTTGTGGTTTATTGCATCTGCAGGAAGTATTACTAAACGTGCGTCCTTATATTCAATTTCATTAGCAGTTATCATTAGTTCATTAACTAACCATTCTATGTAAGCACATGTGCTACTTCCAAACAGGTGGTAAGCAATCAGAACCATTTTTCCATCTTTCATATTCCAGTTCTTACTACGGTGCCAGATTGTAGACAAGTCGTACCGGATTACCCGGCGATTCACGAATCAATATGCCCAGCTGGGTACCTCGAAACACACGTCCCGCTTGTACATCAGGCACAAGTAGGACCAACCCACCACTCTCCTATCAAGGGGTCCAGGTCCCCATCCAAACTTGGACTCCAAGCCCCCACACTTGAGTCCCGCACTCGGTGTGGTGCTTAGACCTCCACCATCCCCGCCTCCAATCAGTCGGTCTAAAAAGAGCCAGAACCCACGATAAGAGAGCAACGAGTCTTCCCTGCTCTCGTAAACAAGTATGTGCTCAGGATAATAAGTCTGTGACCTGACTAGAACCCAATGCAACGGTCGGTCCTTAACCGACACAAGCAGAACAAGTGCAATCCGAGGCTCACTCAAATGCCAAACCAAGTCTAGATCCAAAGTACCATTTCGCCCGGTCTCCAATTATCATTCATATATATTTTCCAGGTGATAATAATATAATAGCAATAATACTATCTTTTCTATCTCTCGTGAGTGACAGGCAATCACTCGACTTCTACCGGAGTCTTAACAATCTATACGATCCTATCATACTAGTAAGACTCATAGGATAAGGATATATATATATGCAAGTGGGTTCGATTCAACTCCTTAAACTTAATGCACAAGCATAAATTAAAGTGCAGAATAATAGGGGTTATGCACCGGGGCTTGCCTGGGTAAGATACAACCAAAAGTTAGCATTCCATCGTGGTGGCATGATCCTCCAGACCATCCTTTCGATACTCTAGATGACTCCATGATCCTTCATTGTTCCTATTAGGGTATACGTGGAAGAAATGCAGAGACATAATTAACCAACTGCAACTGTGACTCGTCAAATACGATTTACGCCTCTTAAGCTAACGAGCTAGTTCGAACGATGATCGTACTTAGGCTATGTATCCATGTTGTCGAACCAGACGTTATTTCCCAATGAGTGTTTTAGCTATACAAACTCAAATTGTTTCTTTATTCCATTCTATCGATTTAATATCTATTCGAAATAAGGCATCGTTATCTATTTAACAAACTAATTACTCTAGAGCTACAAAAATTACAATGAGCAGCTAATAATATTAGGAATTTACTTAAAATTTTTAGAGTCGACACTATCAACATTTTCTCACAAAAATTCCCACAAATTCACATTTTAACAATGTTAAACATTTTAAAATAATTAGAGCAATCCTAAAAACAGCACCAACTAGATGAACAAAATACATTAATAGATAGATCATGATTTTAGGAACCTAACAAAATTAGTTTCACTATTTTTGGATCCCTAAATGATTTTATATCTAAATAACAAAAATTAGCTCAAAATTTATTTTAGAAAATCTTTTCTAATTCCCTGGAGAACAAAAAGGGCACCGCAGCCCACTTGTCCTAGTGCGAGGCGCGGCAAGCCAGCCCAGCAAGCGGCCCAAGGTGGGGAGCCCACACGCGTGCGCCATCTTGCAAAAGAGACACTGTTCTTCTTAGCAATAGCACAACCTCCCTACACACTATTCTCCTAGTCATCATTTTTTGCAAATGGGCCCCCGAATATTGCCGACTTCACCACGAGGAGGTCCCCGGCAACCCCGCGTGTGACGGAGCGGCTCCGCCCGGCCCGGCCCAGCCATGCTAGCCTACCGAAGGTCAAACCGACGCGTCCAACGAGCCAACAAGAATCTATGGACCAACGCGCATAGGTTGGAGGCAGCGGATGAGCCCAGCGGTGAACTACCTAACCTAATCTCGACGATGGGGCAATCCGTGCTGCGGCGCGAGCGTTCCGGTGAACCTACACGCTCACGGAGAGATAGACACGGCGAAGAAGCTTTAGGAGATCACCGTGGTGTACGCTATGGCGATCGTTGATGTAGGGGAGGTCCGAGGTGATCTAGCCACGTGCGAGCCGTCGGGGCGGCTAAAAGGTCCTAATGGCTAGAGTGGGGGTGAATAGCCTAATAAAAATTTCTACAACAATACTTAACAAAATGGTTAGACAAATATGAGGCGAAGCAAGTGTTGCGCTAGCCTACTCAAAATACAAGCCACCTACCATAATTCTAGTTTAGATAGTATCTATTCATACAATAGCTATGACACTACCCTATGTTAGTGTGCTCTCAAAGGCTAACTAAAGAGCCACACCAACCAACCAAGCAAGCTCTCACAACTAGCTACACTAAAGAGCTTGACAACTAGTTTGTGGTAATGTAAAGAGAGTGATCAAGAAGGTTATACCGCCGTGTAGATGAAGGAACCAATCAATCATAAGGATGAATAACAATGAAGACCAATCACCTCGGAATCAATGATGAACACAATGATTTTTTATCGAGGTTTACTTGCTTGCTGGCAAGCTAGTCCTCATTGTGGTGATTCACTCACTTGGAGGTTCACGTGCTAATTGGCTTCACACGCCAAATCCTTAATAGGGTGCCGCATAACCAACACAAGATGAGGATCATACAAGCTATGAGCAATCCACTAGAGTACCTTTTGGCTCTTCGCCGGGGAAAGGTCAAGAACCCCTCACAATCACCATGATTGGAACCAGAGACAATCACCAACCTCTGCTCGACGATCCTCGCTGCTCCAAGCCATCTAGGTGGCGGCAACCACCAAGAGTAACAAGCAAATCCCACAGCGAAACACGAACACCAAGTGCCTCTAGATGCAATCACTTAAGCAATGCACTTGGATCCTCTCCCAATCTCACAAAGATGATGAATCAATGATGGAGATGAGTGGAAGGGCTTTGGCTAAGCTCACAAGGTTGTTATGTCAATGCAAATGGCCAAGAGTGTAAGCTTCAACGGACCATGGGGCTTAAATAGAAGCCTCCATGAAATAGAGCCATTATACCCCTTCATTAGGCACAACGCGGGCTGACCGGACGCTCCGGTCATGTTGACCGGACGCTGGACCTCAGCGTCCGATCGCCCGACGACGGCCACGTGTCCCGATTTCAACGGTCACTTGAGTTGACCGGACACTGCGTACAATACTGACCGTACACTAAGCCACCAGCGTCCGGTCGTTTCCAGTAAGGTTCCAGAAACAACTTTCTTTAACCGGACGCGTCCGATCATGCTTGACCGGACCCTGACAGCGTCCGGTCACACATTGACTTTCATCAGCGCTGTCTGACAATAGGACCAGACCCTGGACCTCAGCATCCGGTCAGTCCAAGACCCAGCATCCGGTCGTATGACCGATGTTAGCATCTTTGCTGCCACACTTGATCGGACGCGCTGGTCCCTTTGAGATCAGGGTCCGGTCACTTAGTGATCAGCAAGACTAACTCCTTTTCACCTCTAACTTCTTCACCCTTGCTCAAATGTGCTAATCACCAAGTGTATCACCTTATGCACATGTGTTAGCATATTTTCATAAATATTTTCAACGGTGTTAGCATTCCACTAGATCCAAGATGCACATGCAATGAGTTAGAGCATCTAGTGGCACTTTGATAACCGCATTTCGATACGAGTTTCACCCCTCTTAACAGTACAGCTATCAAACCTAAATGTGATCACACTCTCTAAGTGTCTTGATCATCAAAACAAAATAGCTCCTATGATTTATACCTTTGCCTTGAGCTTTTTGTTTTTCTCTTTCTTCTTTCCAAGTCCAAGCACTTGATCATCATCATGGCATCATCATCACCATGCTATGATCTTTATTTACTTCACCACTTGGAATGTGCTACCTATCTCATGATCACTTGATAAACTAGGTTAGCACTTAGGGTTTCATCAATTCACCAAAATCAAACTAGAGCTTTTAATCTCTCCCTTTTTGGTAATTGATGACAACCATTTCACAAAGATATGAATTGAAATACAATTGAATCCATGTTGCTTGCCCAAGCATATTTACCATGTGTAAAAGAATATGAACAAGTTTTATGAACCCCAAATGGTAGCTATTGCTCCCCCTACATATGTGCTAAGAGTTTGGATTGAAGCTTGCACATATGCTTGGATAGGAAATATAGGAGACTGTCTACCAAATGATGCTAAGGTATAAAAGATAGACCTTTGAAGCATGATACCAATCGGAGTGCACCAATATACCATCCTTAGCACCATGGTTAACTCTATACCACTTGGAAACATACTTTGAAAATATATCACTTGTGAAAACTTACTTAAAAAAGAAAGTAATCTAATGATTTCAATTTCATCATTCAATCTTACAACTAGCATACATCACACAAGCATGGATTTTGTAATTTAAAACTTGTGCTATGCAAGCAAACATATGAAATGCACATACAAATGCACCATACAAGTTCATGAGCTTGCTCCCCCTACTTGTGTGCTCAAAATTTTAATTGATTCATTTCCTTTGTCATATCTCTCTTTATGTCAAATTCTCCTCCTTTGTTGTCTTTTCACTATCTTAGTACACGAATATCGAATATCTTTGTTTTCTCCTTATGTACTAATATCTTTGTTTTTCTCCCCCTTTGTCATCAATGACCACAAAGACTTAAATTATAGATAGGTTGAGATTATCAATGTCAATCAATAGGGTGAGGATTATTTTTCCAAATTTGGTTCAATCGAGATCATTTACCAAAGATATTTAACTCGGTTTGATCCAAAGACAAGCTTCTTTACATCTCCAAATAAGGGTAATCTTGTACCATGTTGAGTCAAACACTTAGAGCTCATTTTCTAGATCAAACACTAGATTTACAAGCCATAAACATGTCATATGCTACCACTAGATCAAGTCAAGCATAGAAGCAATAGTGATACCATATAAACATCAAAATCATTTGATTTTCATGAATGAGCCTAATAAAATGGAGAGATGACTAGATGCACTAAACATGTCCTTAGCAAGGATGTATGTCATGCCAATCATCTTTTACCTTGGATTGCTCGAAGGAGAGGCATGTCATATGAGTGGGGGTGCATCAACACATATTTGAGAAATCCAATATGTTCAACTCATTCCTTAGCTTGCAAAACATTTTCTCATCCAATGGCTTGATGAATATATCGGCAAGTTGATCTTTGATGTCAATACTCTCAATACAAATGTCCCCTTTTTGTTGATGATCTCTTATGAAATGGTGACGGACATCAATATGCTTTGTTCTTGCATGTTGAACTGGATTGTTTGTCAACTTGATTGCACTCTCATTGTCACATAGCAACGGCACTTTCTTGAACTTGATTCCAAAGTCACTCAAAGTGGCCTTCATCCAAAGTATTTGTGCACAACAACTACCGGTGGATATGTATTCGGCTTCGGTGGTTGATAATGCAACACTATTTTGCTTCTTTGATGACCATAAGACAAGTGATCTTCCCAACAATTGACATGTGCCCAAGGTACTCTTCCTTTCAACCTTGCATCCCGCATAATTCGAGTTAGAGTAACCAACTAGCTCAAACTTTGCTCCTTTGGGATACCACAAACCAATATTTGGTGTATGCTTCAAGTACCTCAATATTCTCTTTGTAGCCTTCAAATAACTCTCTTGGTGAGGCTTGAAATCTTGCACATATGCATACACTAAACATGACATCCGGCCTTGATGCGGTCACATAGAGTAGGCTTCTAATCATAGACCGATACAATTTTTGATCCACCATATTTCCACTTGCATCACTATCTAAGTTGTCATTTGTTCCCATTGGTGTGCTAATGGCCTTACTATCATTCATGCCAAACTTTTTGATCATGTCCATGATATACTTGCCTTGACTCACAAATATACCATTCTTCAATTGCTTGATTTGAAGACCAAGGAAGTAACTTAACTCTCCAATCATGAACATCTCAAACTCATTAGCCATTATCTTTCCAAACTTATCACAAAAGTCTTGATTTGTTGATCCAAATATGATGTCATCAACATAGATTTGCAACACAAACAAGTCTTTTCCAATCTTCTTGATGAAAAAAGTGGTGTCAACCTTACCCATTGTGAACCCTTTAGAGAGTAGGAAGTCCCTTAATCTCTCATACCATGCTCTAGGTGCTTGCTTCAAGTCATACAATGCTTTCTTTAACTTGTATACATGGTTAGGCTTCTTGTCATCTTTAAAACCGGGAGGTTGCTCAACATATACTTCTTCATTGATGTAGCCATTTAGAAATGCACTCTTAACATCCATTTGATAGAGCTTGATGTTGTGGGCACAAGCATAGGCTAGCAAGATTCTAATTGCTTTCAATCTAGCAACCGGGGCATATGTTTCTCTAAAGTCAAGACCTTCAACTTGTGTATAGCCTTGTGCTACTAATCTTGCTTTGTTTCTTACTACTATCCCATCTTGATCTTGCTTGTTTCTAAAGACCCATTTGGTTCCAATCACATTATGTCTCTTTGGTTTTTCCACTAATTTCCATACTTAATTTCTTGTGAAGTTATTCAATTCTTCGTACATAGCATTTACCCAATCAATATCCTTCAATGCTTCAACTATCTTCTTTGGTTTAATGGATGACACAAATAAGAAGTGTTCATAAAATGAAGCTAATCTTGATCTAGTTTGCCCACCTCTTAAAATATCACCAATGATAGTATCCAATGGATGATTTCTTGCAACATTGGTTGGTTAGAGGATTGGAACTTGATTGCTTGCACTTGCTTGATCATTGGGTTGAGATGATGTACTAGCCACTTAATCTTGTTCATTGTTATGAGATCCACTTGCACTAACTTGATTTGTATCATTTTGCACATTTGAGTTAGAGAGCACTTGCACTTGATCATCTTCATCATCATTCACTTGCCTAGGCCTCAATTCACCAACATCCATGTTCTTCATGGTATTTGAAAGTTGAATGCCTCTAACATCTTCTAAGTTCTTATTCTCTACTTGTGAACCCTTGGTTTCATCAAATTCAACTTCATGAATTTTCTCAAGAGTACCACTATCCAAATTCCAAACTCTATATGCTTTGCTCATAGTGGAATAACCAAGTAAGAATCCTTCATCATATTTCTTGTCAAACAAGCCCAATCTAGTGCCTTTCTTCAAGATATAGCATTTATAACTAAAGACCCGAAAATATGCAATGTTGAGCTTTCTACCATTCAAGAGCCCATATGGTGTCTTCTCTTTCAATGGGTGACAATAGAGGCGATTGCTACAATAGCAAGCCGCGTTGATAGCTTTGGTCCAAAAGGATTGACTCATATTGTACTCATTAAGCATAGACCTTGCCATATCAATAAGTGTTCTATTCTTTCTCTCAACAAGGCCATTTAATTGTGGAGTGTACTTGGCCAAGAATTGATGTCTAATTCTAAATTCATCACACAACTTAAGAATTCTAGTGTTCTTGAACTCACTACCATTGTCACTTCTAACTCTCTTGATGGTTATTTCAAACTCATTGTGAATGCCTTTGACAAATGATTTGAATATTGCAAACACATCACTTTTGTCCACTAGAAAGAATACATATGTGTATCTAGTGTAGTCATCCACTATTACAAATCCATATTTGTTTCCACCGATACTAGTGTATTGTGTTGGCCCAAACAAATCCATGTGCAATAACTCAAATGCTTTACTAGTGCTTATCATGCTTTTCTTAGGATAGGTGTTTCCAACTTATTTGCTGGCTTGACAAGAGCTACAAAGCTTATCCTTTTCAAACACAACATCTTTCAAGCCTTTAACTAAGTCATGCTTAACTAATCTATTCAATTGTTTTATTCTAACATGACCAAGTCTTCTATGTCATAACCAACCCATGCTAGACTTAGTGAACAAGCATTTAGATAATCTAGCTTCACTAGCATTGAAATCAACCAAGTATAGATTCTCATATAAAAAACCTTTGAAGATCAAGTTAGAGTCATCTACACTTATGATCTCTACATCATCTACCCTAAATATGTATTTGAATCCAAGATCACACAATTAAGACATGGATAACAAATTAAAGTTCAAGCTCTCTACTAGCAATACATTGGATATGCTCATGTCATTAGATATTGCAATCTTACCAAGCCCTTTGACCTTGCCTTTGCCATTATCACCAAAAGTGATACTATCATAACCATCATTGCCATTGATGTTGATTGAGTTGAACATTCTTGTATCTCTGGTCATGTGTTGAGTGCACCCACTATCAAGAACCCAATGCCTTTCTTCGGCTTTATAATTAACCTACAAAAAGAAGATCAATTCTTTTTAGGTACCCAAACTTGTTTGGGTCCTTGAAGGTTAGTCACTAAGCTCTTTGGTATCCAAATGGTTTTCTTCTTTGAGCACATCCATGGTTTACCAATGAACTTAGTCTTCACACCATTTGTACCCTTAGTAAGCATATAGCATGAATCAAGCTTTATGAAGGATACATTAGCTTGTGATTTCTTGTCCATGCACTTTTGCTCTACATGACCAACTTGCTTGCAACTAGTGTAAAACCGACCATTGTTCTTCACAAACTAGTCTTGTGAGGGGCAAAGGCCGCCTTGCCTTTCTTAGGGGTGTAGCCTAATCCCTCTTTGTAGAGAGAAGCTCTTTGGCTACCCAAGCACATAATCAAGCGGTCCTCATCACCATAGGCTTTAGCTAAGGTATGAGTGAGCTTATTGACCTTCTTCTTGAGGTTCTTATTCTCAACCACTAGTGAGGCATCACAAGTGAGACCATCACTACTAAATGAGATAGAGGTGGAAGTACTATAAGAAGGGTTAGTGGGAGCAACAATGATAGGCATAGATAATGATTCATCAATTATATCACAAGTTAAGCCTATATTGCAAGTTTCAACATGCTTCCTTTTATTTTGCTCATTAAGCAAAGAGGAATGAGCTTTTTCAAGCTTCTTGTGAGCCTTGCCTAGTTTCTCATAGGCTTCCTCTAGCCTCTCATGAGTTGCTTTGACCTCATCAAGGGCTTGCTTAAGGGCTTTTACCTCCTTATTCAAGCTCTTGCATTCTCTTCTTTTAATGTCAAAATGTTCTTTAGCATCTTCTAGCATGTCAAATAATTCATCTTTGGTAGACTCATCATCATCACTATCACTATCATTTTCATTTTCATCATCATGTTCTTCATCACTTTCATCATCACAAGATTATACCTTAGTGGCCTTAGCCATGAAGCATGATGAAGATTCGAAGAGAGAAGGCTTCTCATTGATAGCAATGCTTGTAAGAACCTTCTTCTTAGTGGTCTTGACATCATCACTATCATCATCATCATCACTTGATGAAGCATCGCTATCCCAAGTGACTACATATGAACCACCCTTCTTCTTGAAGGCCATCTTATCCTTCTTCTCTTTCTTTTCCTTCCTGTCCTTCTTCTTGTTCTTCTTGTTGTCATCATCATTGTCACTATTGTATGGACATTGAGCAACAAGATGATCTTTGCTTCCACACTTGAAGTATCTTCTTGACTCTTCTTTGTTCTTGAATAAAGACTTCTTTCTCCTAGCACGATAGCGCTTCTTCACCATGAACTTGCCAAATCTCTTGACAAAGAGAGCCATCTTCTCATCATCATCATCATCCCATGAATCATCATCTTCACTTAATGTTTCTTGCTTAGCTTTGCCCTTGGATGATGTGGCTTTGAATGCCATGCTCTTCTTCTTGTCATCATTCTTCTCATCTTTCTTCTCCTTCTTTTCTGCCTTTTCATCATCATCTCTATATGTATCATCGGTCATTATATCCCCCAATACTTGGTTTGGTGTCATGGTGTTCAAACCGCTTCTCACTAGAATGGTGACCAATGTACCAAATCTTGAAGGCAAACATCTCAAGAACTTATGTGAGAAGTTCTTGTCCTTCACCTCTTCACCAAGTGCTTTAAGATCATTGACAAGCACTTGAAGCCTATGGAACATCTCCGGTACACTCTCATCCTCCTTCATCTTGAAGCTTGCAAACTTCTCTTTGAGGATGTATGCCTTTGCACCCTTCACGGCTTGAGTGCCCTCAAATGATTCTTCCAACTTCTTCCATGCCTCATGAGCCATCTCAATATTCTTAATTTGCTCAAATGTTCTTTCATCAATTGCATCATGAATAGCACTTAGAGCAATGTCATTGTTTTGGAGAAGCACTTCTTCGACCGCGGTGGGATTCTCCGGATCTTCAATCTTAATTTTGGTTTCTACCACCTTCCACACTCTTCTATTGATTGACTTGATATGTGTGGTCATCTTAACTTCCAATATGGATAATTTGATCCATCAAATTAGGGTGGCTTTTTGGAGTTGTTGATTTGAGCCATTTTTACACTGAAGGTTGTTAAGCCTCAAATCACGATGACCTCGGCTCTGATACCACTTGAAAGGTCCTAATGGATAGAGGGGGGTGAATAGCCTAATAAAAATTTCTACAACAACACTTAACAAAATGGTTAGACAAATATGAGGCGAAGCAAGTGTTGCGCTAGCCTACTCAAAATGCAAGCCACCTACCACAATTCTAGTTTAGATAGTATCTATTCATACAATAGCTATGACACTACCCTATGTTAGTGTGCTCTCAAAGGCTAACTAAATAGCCACACCAACCAAGCAAGCAAGCTCTCACAACTAGCTACACTAAAGAGCTTGACAACTAGTTTATGGTAATGTAAAGAGAGTGATCAAGAAGGTTATACCGCCGTGTAGATAAAGGACCCAATCAATCACAAGGATGAATAACAATGAAGACCAATCACCTCGGAATCAATGATGAACACAATGATTTTTTACCGAGGTTTACTTGCTTGCTGGCAAGCTAGTCCTCGTTATGGTGATTTACTCACTTGGAGGTTCACGCGCTAATTGGCTTTACACGCCAAATCCTCAATAGGATGCCGCACAAGTAGCACAACCAACACAAGATGAGGATCATACAAGCCATGAGTAATCCACTAGAGTACCTTTTGGCTCTCCACCGGGGAAAGATCAAGAACCCCTCACAATCACCACAATTGGAGCTGGAGACAATTACCAACATCTGCTCGACGATCCTCGCTGCTCCAAGCCATCTAGGTGGCGGCAACCACCAAGAGTAACAAGCAAATCCCATAGCGAAACACGAACACCAAGTGCCTCTAGATGCAATCACTCAAGCAATGCACTTGGATCCTCTCCCAATCTCACAAAGATGATAAATCAATGATGGAGATAAGTGAAAGGGCTTTGGCTAAGCTCACAAGGTTGCTATGTTAATGCAAATGGCCAAGAGTGTAAGCTTCAACTGACCATGGGGCTTAAAAAGAAGCCCTCACGAAATAGAGCTGTTGTACCCCTTCACTGGGCACAACGCGGGCTAACCGGACGCTCTGGTCATGTTGACCGGACGCTAGACCTCAGCGTCCGGTCGCCCTACGACAGCCACGTGTCCCGATTTCAATGGTCACTTGAGTTGACCGAACACTGCGCACAATACTGATCGAACGCTGAGCCACCAGCGTCCGGTCGTTTCCAGTAAGGTTCCAGAAACAACTTTCTTTGACCGGACACGTTCGGTCATGCTTGACCAGACCCTGACAGCGTCCGGTCACACATTGACTTTCATCTACGCTGTCCGACAATAGGACCAGACCTTAGACCTTAGTGTCCCATCAGTCCAAGACCCAGCGTCCGGTCGTATGACCGATGCCAGCGTCTTTACTGCCACACTTGACCGGACGCGCTTGTCCCTCTGAGACCAGCGTCCGGTCACTTAGTGACCAGCAAGACTAACTCCTTTTTACCTTTAACTTCTTCACCCTTGCTCAAATGTGTCAATCACCAAGTGTATCACCTTGTGCATATGTGTTAGCATATTTTCATAAACATTTTCAAGGGTGTTAGCATTCCACTAGATCCAAGATGCACATGCAATGAGTTAGAGCATCTAGTGGCACTTTGATAACCACATTCCGATACGAGTTTCACCACTCTTAATAGTACGACTATCAAACCTAATGTGATCACACTCTCTAAGTGTCTTGATCACCAAAACAAAATAGCTCCTATGATTTATACCTTTGCCTTGAGCTTTTTGTTTTTCTCTTTCTTCTTTCCAAGTCCAAGCACTTGATCATCATCATGGCATCATCATCACCATGCTATGATCTTCATTTGCTTCACCACTTGGAATGTGCTACCTATCTCATGATAACTTGATAAACTGGGTTAGCACTTAGGATTTCATCAATTCACCAAAACCAAACTAGAGCTTTTTAGCGGCGGTGCTCCGAGGCGGACACCGGTGCATCACCGCATCTCCGGTGGGGTCCCTGACCAGAAGAACACGAGCACCAGCTAGAGAAGGTCAAGACGAGTTCACGGCTACAAGCAATTGAACTTCTACCAGCCTTACGGCCTTACCCCTAAATGTGCTTTGCTACGGCGGCGAGACGACCATCGGCTCGAAAAATGTCGAATTCGGCCAGCAAAAGGGAACAAAGGGCTCAAAGAGGGTCGATTGGCTAGCCAACCTCCAAAGCCAACCGTGGTTGTAAGGAATCGAGCTAAGGCATTTGGGAAAGCATGAATGGCGGTAACGGGCTCGACCGGAGCTCGGTGTGGCCATGGCGGGGGCGAAGGTAGTGGAGTTCTCAGCCAGTTAAGGCGAGGCCGAGTACATGCAGGGGAAACAATGCAACACCATGGTCCCCCAAATGCCTCTTGGATAGGACTCCTAAGGCCAGAGGCCACACGTCAATGCACGAACACATGTGGGTGGCAGCCCACCGTCACGACGTAGTCGAAGATAATGCGAGTAGGAGCGTGGTAGGTGAGTTGAGCGGCTGTGAATGCACCACAGGGCGGAACGAGGCGAAAGGAGAGGACAGAGTGTAGCCCTATGCACGACTTGGCTGCACATGCACACAACGTGGCAACGGTGACCAAGCTTGGCTCGGTGCGCCGCCGGCTGGCCTCCAGACTAGCCCACGGGGCTCGGCCAAGGCGACGATAAGACGTCGCGCGCACTCATCGACATGCGGCACGGCCTGAGGGCTGACCAGCAGCGGCCAACCAGCCATGACCCCCACCTAACACCAACACACATACGTGCACGCGTGGTGACCGCGGCCACGGAATCCAAATGGCCGAAACGACAACACGCATGGTTTTTAAAGCGAGCTAAAAAACACTAACGACCCTAGATGAAGCTCAACTACTTTCCCTAACCTCAAACCCATAGTGCCAACTATCTGGCAAAGCAATCGCCGAGGCCCGGGAGTAGCTCGAGGAGAAGTTATATGCACGCCAACATGGGCTTGTCACGCCGAACGCCCGTTCACGAACAGAGCACTGAAATGTGATCCACCGTGCGTTCTAGGGAATTTGGGCAATTTTTGTGGGCACATCGCGACTCCCATCGTGACTACAACCTATACCATCCTCAAGTACTCACCTTGATGCAATCAACTGTACACTTATATGAAGCTAGTGTTTAGGCATTTTGGTAAAAATTTAAATGACAAAGTAGCATTGTCAATTATTATTTTAGACTTACAAGAATTCGATGTTCGATTAGTACTAACCTCCCCTAAAACTTTTAATTGAATTTTTAAAAGGTCGAAACATTGTTAATTTCAACTAACTAACATACCATGACCTAGTCCATATTTCGTACTAACTCGTAGGAATAAAATATTAAAGCCCTATTTAAGTATGTTCCACTATATAATTTACCAAAGATAGCACTTTTAAACTTAAATCGTTTGTTTGCCGACTTAACCGTGAAGAGTGGATTTAATTTTAATTTGATTTCCGAGATTCGCAAAAAATACTAGCTGACATTATTATTCTTCAAGATTTAAATTGCATACCCAGCTACGTAACTCGCCCTCAAATCTTTATTTTCACACTATACTCCAGTTATAATTGGTCATTGTTCATAGAAATTATTTTCATGCCAACAATTAACACAACTTGGTCTATTCTTTTTGTTATGAGTTTTCATCACCACCTCTTTACACTAAGTAAACGAACTCACTATATTATTAGATCTATCTCGCTGGTCATAATCTCGGTGCTTCGCGAGCTCGTAACACCAGAGATGTTACAGAGGTGGTGTTTTAACCCGGCGCCCAACCTTCTCGGGTTTTTTCTCTCCCCACTTTGCCCTACCTCACGAATCGGCATATTGGACCTTTGAAACTTTAATTTGATCCATAGATCTTTAAAAGCAAGGTATCATCGCTCCCTCCTAGTTTTTTTCACATCGATTCGGTATAAATTCGTCGGATTTTTCAACTTAAGAATCATCATTACTTAGGGTTTCATGTAATTTTAATATTTATATTATACAACTGTAGGATGTCAAGGCGTGAAAAAGCTAGCAAACCAAGGTAACATCAGCGCACGTTGTTAAATTATGGGTTCATTATTGTGGATCAAATGAAAAACCCTAGGTGTAGGGTTTAATGTTAATTGCTTTCGGTTCTTAGAACGAAAATAGCTAAATTGTAGTTATGGCCGGATGACAGAAAATGCCTTCGACCCATTGTGTCTGCCTAGTGGTGTTCCAGTGCCCATGTGCTTTTACGGCGATCCAAACTTTAGAACTGGCACTTTATAGCCGATCTCACATAGTTCTCCCACTAGTCTGCACACCCAATTGGTATAATCTTTCTAAGGATGTTGGGAGGCAAACCTAGGTGAAGTACACCCTCAACTGCGATGCCATCATCATCATGGCAATGTAGCTTCTCCTGAGCCCTTGCAACCAAATCACTAAATGAAGGCTTCTCACTGAATAACACAGGCACGTTTTGTATGTCAACAAACTTAACATATCCATAGCGATCTCTTTCCATAGTGCCTCCATGATATATGCTCACTAGGTTGTCCATCTATTTCATACACAAATCCAAACACATTTCATTTAGTCCAAATTATATGCCAACAACTACATACTAGGTAACTGCTAGCTTTGTAAATAACATAATAGCTAGCTCCATACATGTCCAACAACAAGGTTATCACCTTATTATCACTACATCACCAACTAATTAAACTAAATATGTCATCATAACTAAGTAGATAGCTAACTAACTAAGTAAATAGTCTAACTAGGTTATCACCTAATCTCTATATCACAAACTAATTAAAACTTAATAGGTTATCACATTATCATCCTAGGTACATCAATAAACTAACTACTACACCACAATTCAACCTCACTATCTAACTACATTGCATATACACGAAATTTACATGTCCAACCATGGCAGTGCACGACGCGGTGGAGAGCAGGAGGCGCCGGGCGCGGTGGAGGGCCGTGGGACGGGGTGGCGGAGAACGACCTACGCGTCCGACCGGACGTGGAGGACAGAGAGGCAGCAACGCCTGGCCCAGCGCCGCGGGACGGGCAGGGCACGATGGCCGCGGAGGGGAGGCCGCCTCGAGCGAGGCGTGCCGGCGGCCGAGGCGGTGGGGCAGCCGGCCAGGGCAGCGCGACCGGGACGGGGGCGTGGGGCGCAGACGCCGGGGCGGTGGCGCGGGGCGTGAACGCCGGGTCAGGCTGCGGCGGCCGGGGCGGTGGGCCGGCCGACCTGCGCAACGCGACTAGACGGTGGCGCGGGGAGCGGACGTCGGGCCGGGCCAGGTCGCGACGCCCGGGGCGGTGGGGCGGCCAGGACGAGGGCGCGGACACGGCGGGCGGGACGGGGGCTCCGTGGCGGGAGGCTTCAGGCGAGAGAAGAAAGAAAGAGAGGAAAAGGAAAGGAAGAAAGAGAGAAAGAAAAATGACCCACCTGTAATGCCGCCTCGGCGCCAGGATCTATGGCGTCAAGATCTATGGTACCAAGCTTGACGCCAAGATCCATGACACCGAGTTGGCTGCCATGTCACCTCCGGCTCTACTTTGATGCCGACGTGGCCCCCCGACCTAGGCACCAAATCCTTTGACGCCGAGACGTGTAAGCTCGGTGCCACCATCGATGACGTCGAGTTAAGGGTCCATATTTTAGGGCATATTTGTGAAAAACTTAAAAAAAAGGGAAAAAAAAAAATCGGCTGCATTGCCCCCCTTCCGCTGCATCCCCCTTCCGTCCGTGCATTCCTCGTTTCCTCCGCGTGCGTTCTGTGATTCTGTCTCTCTCGCCCCACTCCCCGCTCTCCGGCGACTGGTGGGCCGCCGCCGCCCTAAGCCAGGTGCGGAGGCTTTCATTGGTCTCTTCGCCGGCGACGAGCACCCACCAGGTACTCCCACCCCCTCCCTTCCCTTCCCTTCGTGCTGTGCGAAGGTGAGCACCGAAACCCTAACCTAAAGCTATTTAGCTATTTCACAAGCCTCCTAACTTCGAAGTTTTTGCAAAAATTATGGGTGTACATGTGTACACCCATGGCCCTTTACTGGATCCGCCCCTGGCTGTGAGGAGAGTGATGTTTTCCCCCTGTATCTGATTAAGCATTGTCAGAGAAAAAACTAGGGACTTTTGCTTCATCTGGAGGTTTAGTTTTCAAAGGATTATAATTGATGGATTAACTTCATGAATTGATAGACTTTAATCCTACATGAAAAGTAAACTACAAGATAGTGTATGTATTCCTGCATTAAAGTTTCAGATGTCTCGTGTTCGTGTATATATGCTATGCCTGATGGGAAAGCTTCTGTAACTTAAGGCCCCTGTGATACACTTTTGATGTGCATATGTGATGAATTTCAATATGAATGATGTAGGCTTTGATAAGCAGAACTTCTTACGTGCATCTTTGTGTTAGGACTTAGGAGTCTTGACTCTTGACAAGTTTTCCCAATGGATCGAGTACCGAATGGAAGGCATAAGGTTTCTGCCAATAGACCTGTAGTTGTGCTTTCAGATACTGATTCTGACTCTGACTCTGAAGGTAACAGCACATTCAGTTCTAATGATACATTGTCTGTCATTCTATAACTCATGAAACACTGCAGTATTCTTTTATTACATATATTTGTGATTGCACTCTTGACATTATGGGCATGCCATGTAAGACATGTTTGCTGTTCTCTTGCACAGCATTTGTTACATGGAAAGAGGCCTCTGGGACATTCAGGATAGGAAAAAGTACCTCATGTTATCATAAGGATCATTTATTTTTGGTGTTAGTCATTTCTTCTCAATGCCTGTGAGCTTTTCTTGGCAGGCTTCATACACTTGATATATTACTAGAGAAAAAACGTTGGCGGATGAATAGATACCATTTTTCCATTTTTTAACTGTCATTTGTTTTTTCTAATTGCATTGTACTCCACTTTAACTGTCAAGTCACCAACATCTTAAGTGTGTATCACTTTGATTGCAAAGTCTGCTACAAACTACTTTGAATCATGATTGACAGATGCACTGTGTGCATATCAGCTTCCAGGTGATAATAATTGAACTGTACATATGATGTACTTGATCTTCAGTATTTTGTTAAGAGCAAAATAAGGGACTCATTACATGAATAAAATCCTAAACTCTATAATATAGCCGAATGTTACTGCACATGAATAGCTTGATGCATGCTTGAAACCTGCAGTACTCATGTAGTGCTGCCTGTTTCTAGGTTTTGTAGAAGAGCTGACTCCTGTTCACTCGAAGTCAAACGGGAAGGCTTCATCTGCGAGCCTAAAAACTGGTGGAAAGGCTTCATCCTTTTCTAAAGGTACAAATACACTGTTACTAAACATCATCCCCTTCAAAAGGTACTTAAGTATGTGTGCTAAAGATCAGGATATTTACCTTTATACCGTTATTACATTTCTGTCTATCTTTCATATGTTGTCTTATCAGTGTTAATTGTAATATTTCCATCCCCTTTTAGGAGAGGCAAGCAATGGAAAAGCATATAGTAGTGGCAAAGGTGGAAAGGGTTCTTCATCACATGCAGTGCCTACCAAGTCTGATGCAGAACTAAAGCTAGAGCTTGGTCAGTCCCCTCAACGAAATTCTCAAAATGCAGCTTATTTAGATGCTAATTTCCTAAGCTTCTAATACTGAAATTGACTATATTAGTGATGGGGCTAAGATTTCCAGCCTCATTTGGAGGGCATCATAGGATCAAACTATAGCAGTCCATGTTGTGGAAAAGAAAGCACACTTTTGTGTTCTGATAATTCTCTAGGTGCATTTTAGTACCTCAAAACATTCAAGGAGAGTTTTGGGGCCACAAACCAGCACCCATGCTGCTCATCGGCCTTGGGAGTTCTTCCATGTTGTATCTGTTCTTCACCTTGAGAACTAGGGTCATGGAGAGTTTGTATCAGAACTCAACGGTGTTTCTCCCGTTGCCGTATCTTTATTTATTTTTTCTCAAATACCATCACCGTTTCTTTACAATCAAGCTATTTATTGTACAAGGACTTGAGGGTCATTTATAAAAGATTTGGAATCTGTCCTGTGTTTGTTGCCTCCACTTGTATGTTGTTATCTACAGTTGATTAATGGCTCTTACCCTATCTCTCTCTCAAAAAAGAAACTATTACTGGCTTTGTTTTTTCCCTGCAGAATCTTCCGCTTAGAATCATCTTTCCACTCCCATTTGGATATCTTGTCATTTTTGCTCTTAAGTTGGTCACATGCTGGATACTTATGCCATGCAGAGATGGGGCATGGTATTATTAGCATCTTGTTAATGGACATGCATAAAGTTACTCCCTCACTCCAGAAATGATCTATGTATTTTAACCAGGGGAAGTCAAACTTTGCAAACTTTGATCATTATTAGTTCAATTATATGTACATCTAATGCATAAAATTTGTATCAATATATTTGTATTCAAAGTGGTTTTGAGATTATGTTGAATCTTTAGCAGTTGACATTATAATACAAGAGAAATCTTGTGTCAAAATCTACTTTGAAAGACTTTTTCTGGTCAAAATGCGTAGATCATTTCTGGACGAAGGGAGTATTTGATAATTGATATGCTGGCACTGATCATGTTTATGCAGTCAGCTGGTTCTTGCAGGTATCTGTTTTGAAAAGGGTGATAGTGGGACAGTGGGTTGGTGGTGTTATCAATTTTTTTGCTTGTCGATGTATGCAAAGTGAGCTGTTCAGTAAAATGTATTTGACAATTTAGTTATATATTTGTGCGTCCCACTCCCACCACATATTTTGAGCTTGTAAGTGCTATATAGTAATATTATGATTAAGTGAAATGTTGTGTAAATTGTAAAAGGAGTTTGATGTTCTAAGTGGTATACTATTCATTCTGAAATCCGCAATAATCTGATTTCCAAGAGCCATTATTATCTCTAAATGAACCATGTAAACTAATCCTGCTAGGTTCTCATGCAAACACATGTGTATTTGCTTGTAGATATCCCTCCGAATTCTAGAATGCTAATGAATTGTGAAGCAGCTGAACTATTGCAAGAAATTCACGAGCACATGGCTATACTATCAGAGGACCCCAAGATCAAAATTCCTGAGTAAGAATAATATTTCCTGTTTATGACCTGTTTTACTCTTTTTGTCTCTGTGACGTTCAAGTCTCTTAGCTGTTTGTCTTGTTGTTTACTCTTATGTTATTGCTTCTGCAGGTCTTTTGACAAAGCTTTTCAGTATGCAAAAGATGGAAACCATTTCACCACTGCAAGCTCTGTGAAACAAGCCCTTGAGTATCCTAATCATTTTTTTTACTAGAGAGATATTAGAACTTGCATCTTATTTTAGAGTTATACTATTTTATTAAACGAACATCTTATCAGTACAGTTCCTTAACTGGTTGCTGCAGACCTCTTAAAAAATGTGGGGTTAGTGATGGCGAGGTTTGTTACTCATTTCTTCTTCCTTTCCTTTCTGTGTAGCGCTAACCTCATCTCACTCTACCATTTTGGTGTGCGTACAACAGATATGCATGATAGCAAACATTGGGCCTGAGACCGTTGAAGAGGTTTATGCACTAGTGCCATCTCTCAAGGTCAGCCTATTTCTGGGCACTTAGTATTTTGACATCTTGAATGTACCATTGTGGCAACATCTAACTCTTGCAGAACCAAAATTTGTTGTTCCAGGCTAATAGGTCAGCTACCGAAGGTTCAGTCACTGAGGTTCTTGCTGCCCTCGCAAACATAAAAGCTGCTAAGTGAATCTCCAATGGAACTAGACTGATAATAGTAATACCCATGCTTCAGATATTCGAATAAACACGTATATCCTGATTGACGGTCCTTCATACACCATTCTTATTGGTCTTTATTGCTTGCAGAATCGGAAGCAGATGTCTTTCTGATCAAGGAGCGCGGAATCAGCAAAGTGGCCCTTTGGTGTTTTGGATGTACTGCATAAACATGCTGTGTATATAAAAAACGTAGCATGTGCTTCATGAACTCCTCTAGGATGTCTAACTGCTGAAGTGCAGATTCAGCTGAGTGGTTGAACTAGTCTACTCGAACTGATAAGTACTGTCTGCACTTGTGGCTACTGCTTGAACAATGAAGCTGATGACTCGTTGCCGTCTGTTGAATTGTGTCTCTCTTAAGTCTCAACTTATCCGTTGTACATCCGGGTTTGTGAGCAGTTTTCTCCTTTACCATGTTTGGTTTATATGGTTCTAGGTTTCAGAAGTGCATTCGATCACGGCGTATTAGGACGGTCACCGGTGTCGTACCTTATAATGTTATGTATTCTAATTGAGAATCAGTAGCCAAGGCTACTGTGATTATAGCATTATTAGTTAAACTGTAACCATAACAAGCGAAATCAAGCCCAGAAAGGGGCAACTAGCCAGCAAAGCTGTTTGTATGCGACTATGCGAGATGCATGCAAGGTTTAGATAGTAAAATAACAGCCGGAAATTCACGTCGATCAGCTAGTCACTGCCTTTGTAAGGTAATCGAACGGCAGTGGCTGCACGTCGTCACTGAGCGGACCGGCGTGCCGGAAACCGTACGCCCTCAGCACCTGGTCGTCGGCGAAGTTGAGCGCGCGGCGCATGCCCTGGTCGCAGCTGTCCCCGGAGTAGTGCTCGTTCCGCTGCCCGCTGCACGGCTGGCATCCCGTGAAGTGCGTCACGAAAAGGGCGGCGCCACCCGTGCACCCCGGTCTCCGCCAGCCCGGCCCCGGCCAGGGCGGCGTCCCTCGTCGCCGCGTACGACGCGTGCTCCCTCTCCGCGTGGGGCTTTTTACATATTTATCATTAGTATAATCGTCGCTTACAGGAATCACACTCTTAAAATGACGCTTACAAATTTAGCCGTTTTAGTTCGCGCTCCTTTCATTTTTACCACTTTCGTCTATGTGGCACGCCAGCTCGTGCTGACACGCTGGCACCGGCACGGGAAATGACCCCGCTGCCCCCGACCATCTTTCAATTAGACGTGCCGTTGCCCTCTCCCTTTTCTCTCTGTGAAGATCGGGCGGGAACGCGGCGACCTTGTCGTCGAGGAGCGACTGGCTCATGGCGCGCAGCACCCGTACCTTGAGCACCGCCGGTAGCGCCGCCAGCGGCGTGTTGTCGAACATCTGCACGCCCCGCACGAAGCACCGCGTTGGGTCGCTGAACTCGTTCTGCATCACCGCCTCGTACGGGTACTTGACCAGCGACAGGTAGTGGAACCAGAGCTAGTATCGCTGGATGCGGTCCCGGTTGATGAAGAAGCCGCTGAAGAGGAGGAAGTAGGCCAGCGTCGACACCACCATGGGGAAACCCAGCATCACGTTCGTCACCACGCCAGAGAGGAACGTCGCGAACCCAGAGCCGGCCCAGAAGGACGCCAGCACGATGGCCACAAAGAAGAAGAAGCCGTCGGCGCCGCCGGCCAGGCCCACGGCGAAGAACGTGGTGAGCGCGAACGCGAAGGAGAGCACGATCAGCGACGGGAAACCGACGATGGTGTGGGAGAGCACATACGAGGACCGCCGGTACGTGTTGTAGGCCGTCTCCTGGAGGAAGATGTAGCGCTCGTTGAGGAACACGGGGAGCGAGTCGGAGCAGGTGTAGAACACGGTGGACATGGCGATGGCAAAGAAGCCCAGGCGCTCCTCGACTCCCTTGGGGGAGTCGTCCAGGCGCCAGAAGATGGTCGCCAGGATGAACCCCGTCACCATCACGGCCGCTAGGCGGATGATGAGGATCTCCGGCGTGCGCTTCGTGCTGAGGAACGCGCGACGGGTGAGGACGCCCATCTCGACCTAGAACGGGTTCACGAACTTCGACACCGGGGCCGCCGGCGCCGCCAACTCCCCGGGCGAATGCACCGACACGGATCCGTCGGTCGCGCCGAACACGAGCTTCCCGCGAGAGATGCTGGCGCTGATGGCCTCCTTCAGGGACAGCGACGGCTTCTCGCCGTGCCCGTCGTGGTGCTTCGCCTTGGGAGGCATGCGCGTCTGCCATTTCTTGTTGTGCTCCACGAGGTCCCTGGCCCCGTCCGGCATGGTCTCCAGCTCCCTGATGAGGTCGAGCGCGAACTCCGTCGGGTTCTCGTTGCTAGGGATGGGCTTGCCGAAGTCGTTGAAGAAGGACGGCAGCGCGCGTGGCGAGCCGTAGTACACCGTCTGGCCGCGGGAGAGGAACAGGAGGCGGTCGAGGAGGCCGAGGATGCGGTAGCTCGGCTGGTGGATGGACATGACCACCACGCTGCCGCTCTGCGCGATGCGCTGCAGCACCTTGACCACCGTGAACGCGATGGTGGAGTCGAGCCCGGAGGTGGGCTCGTCGAGGAACAGGACGATGGGGTCGTGGATGATGTCCACGCCGATGGACACGCGGCGCCGCTCCCCGCCGGACACGCCGCGGTGGCCCTCGTCGCCGATGATGGTGTTGGCCGCGTTGCGCAGGCCGAGCTGGTCGATGAGCGCCTGCACGCGCTTCTTCTTCTCCTTGGTTGGCAGCGAGCGGGGCAGACGGAACTCGGCGGCGAACATGAGCGTCTCCTCCACGGTGAGCATCGGGTACAGGAGATCGTCCTGCATGAGCTGGCGTTGAAAGATGGCCGGGGGCAGCGGGGTCATTTCCTGTGCCGGTGCCAGCGTGTCAGC